>NW_017670415.1:266142-306198 GCF_001879085.1 Nicotiana attenuata
GTTACGGGGGCCGGTAGGCGGGGTACGGGGTTGGGAGGGACGGGGGGGGGAGGAGGGGGGATGATGTTTAGACGAACACATTTTGGATACCGGTGCACCGGAATTGCTAAGCCGTTAATGGGTTGTTAATGCGCTGCAGCACTGTATCCGTTACAAAAAAAAATCTTTTTAAATAATTTTTTGGACCGTTGCCAACGGTCAAATTCAGAAATGACCGCTGGGAAACGGCCAGATTTTGCACAAATAGCCATTCGGCCTCCCTCATTAAAAAAAATAGCCCTCCCACCCCTAATAATTGAAAATTTACAATTTTAACCTTTTAAAACCTATAAATAACCTCTCTTCTTCTTCATTTTTTCTCATCTCTCTTACTACTCTAATTCTTTCTCAATTCTCTCTTGATATTATTGATTATTGTTTTTAAATTCTCAATTACTTATTATTTTAAGTTTCATCAAATATTTAGTTTAGCCATTACAAAATTATTATCAAATATCAAGTATTCACGTGAAGTTTGGTATCAAGTATTGTTAAGTATCAGCTATCAAGTTTCGGTCGATCAATTGGAGTTTATTATTGATATCAAAATTAGTGTGGCATCCGGAATCCCAGTACACTCGTTCCATCTCTTTCTCTTATTTGGCGTACACTTATTTTATTATTTATAATTATAATTTAATTTCTTAATTTAATTTACATAATGGATTTACTTAGAGCAGCCAAAAAAGCGTGCACTAGTAGAGGTGGTAGTAAGAAAACTTCCAAAAGATCAAGAGGTGATGTTGGTTCTTCTAGTAGCTTTAAACATATTTCTGAAAGTTCATCTGAAAATTATAATGTGCAAGAAAATTATGGTATAGATGATATTTTAGATGATATTCAATCACCCGATAATCATGAAACACCACTACCTACACCTGTTAATGCTAGTCAAACTCAAAATATTAGAGGTGGAACGTAACAAGTAAGCCTCCCCTCCCTATTAAGAAGAATCGAAGATTAAGAAGTAAGTGTTGGAATTTTTTTGACAGACTAGAAGATCAAAAAAATTATGTAAAATGTAGAATTTGTAATGATTGGTAGAGCTCCACCCTCTTGATTGGGGAGTAGACGAGAAAGATGGACAACAAAGACCTAACCCGAGTACTGGGGGGTTAATGGGTAATTAAATACGATATTAAGAAAGAGCGGGAAGAATTAGCTAAAATGATTGTTTTAGGTTATTTAACTTTTAGTTTTGCTTCTTCACCGTATCCTGTTACTTATAATCAAAGAATTTATAACCCTTTGTTTGAAGTATTCCTAGAAGTACTTGTAGAGCTGATATCTTTAGGCTTTTTGGACAATATCAAACTTATATACGTTATTTGTTCGCTAGTCTTTCTTGTAGAGTTTCTCTTACTTCTGATATTGGTTGTGCTGTAAATGAAAATGATTATTTGACTGTTACATGCCATTGAATAGATGAAAATTTTTGTATGCAAAAACGTATTATTGCTTTTAAATATGATGAAGATCCACTACTAGAAAATAGCCGTTTTCCGACTGTGAAAACGGTCACAATACGGTCAGAAAATGCTAATTTCCGACCACATTTAGACTGAAATAACGCGATCGCAAAATAGCTGCTCTGAAATAGTTTGCGACCGAATCCGTCCCTAATTTGCGACTACATCGGTCAGAAACAGGAAATATAAAACTACTAACAAATGTTGTCAATTTTCCAACTGACGCGATCGCAAAATATTTAAATTAACTTTTAATTTTATATTACTTTTTCCACTACTTCGGTCATAAAACTTAATAATAATTATAATTCTATATAACCTTTCCCACCATAGTGGTCACAAATATTAAAAAGTTTTTAAATTTATTTTAACTTTTCCCACTAATGCATCACAATTTTAATTTAATATTATTTATTTATTTATATTTCCCACCATCGTGATCGCAAAACTATTTTAATATTATTTAATTAAAATATTTCCCACCTGTCAATTCAAAATTATAGCAACTAAAGAATCAATCCACCATTCCAGCCAACTAATCCACCATTTCAACGAATCAAACACATAAAATGCAAACAATTAAAAAAAAAAATATTGTAACTAAAACATCCAAACACAAGTTAAACATTCAAGCACCATTCAATCAAATCTTAACATTACAATCATAGTCAAGTCTAAACATTTAACAAGTCTAAACATCCAACCATAACAAACAATAATGTCTCAAACATCACAACCGCAATAAACTAAAACTCATTATCCCCACCATGTTCGTTATTCAAAGGATCAACTTGACGCATGCTCATAAGTTTCACCACTAGACTTTGCAATTGATTAAAATTTGCACGATTTTCTTTTTGTTCCTCCTTTAATTCTTCAACTTCTTTTCGTAATGCTTCCACCTCTTCGTGATCCTGCGAATAACTCAAATCACCCGAAAACAATGTCGTAGTTGACGACCTACGGAATATTGCGATTCAAGACCGTAGGTTCTACCTTTCTTTGCACCACCAACCACCTGCGCCCATATTGAAGCTACATCATTGAGTGACACTTGGGTTGAGCTACCATCCTCGTAATCGGTTGACTTTGACGCCTTTCCTCCAAACGTTTTTGATAGGCTTCCTGAAAGAATATTTTAAGCATTAAGAAATGAGGACCTATTTGTTTCCACCAGAGAAAATACAATGCCACCGATATAAGAAATTATAATTTCTCTGTTATGTCTAAAGCCGAACTGAGACAGGAAACCTTCTAAAGAGACTTAAGGTTCTAAAAGGCAGCAAGTTATAGGGGATAGAGGCATTAAACGAAATAGGATAATCTGCCTCTTGGTTTCCGTTCATATAACCACATCACAGAATATACAGCATGAGGAAAAGTCGCTCAAAACAGAATTGCTTTCCAGCCAAAATAGAGCAAATTCTGAACTCTTCATTGTTATTCCTTCACTGTGCCGAGGCACCTCTCCAACCATTAACCATCAAATATATGCCACTTTATCATAAATTCATGATCTGTTAGAAGCGTGCAGGATACTCATCCTTTTTTTCCTCTCAAGGATGGATAGGAAGACAAAAAGCAGTTTCTTGATGACAATCAAACTGCGAACAAATGAACTACAAATACCACGATGAATATATGTTTTTGTTCTTAAAGCTTATAGCCTCGATTTAAGACATATACTTAGCACTCTTTATATTCCAAACACTGAACCTAACAAAAGAAATTTAGGAAAAGATGCAATAATATTACAACTACAGAAGAACCATAATACAAAAATATACAAGAGTAAAATCAGTAGAAGATGCTTACATATGTTCTCGAAGCACGCGGCTCAACCCATTCTCTTGTACCGTCCTTTTCTTTTTCAAATATGTTTGTCCTCAGAAACCTCAGCATAAGTCACAAGTCTCCCTTTTCCCTTTTCCTGCAAAAAAAAATTAAGTTAGATAAAGTTCAATCGCATATATTTAAAATCAAAGCAAATATAATAAGAAAGTTACCATTCTCCTTCGATGGGTGTCCATACTAACTGAACCCCAGTATGCAATGAGCCACCCGTATTGGAGGCTCGGGTAGCCTTTGCAGCATTGCTCCTCTTATTAAATTCTTCAGAGGTCCACGTCACATTAAGTCTATCCCACGTCTTTTAGTATCCAACCAGGCATCTTTTGATCGAGTCGAGCCTTATACAACATGTTTTTAAGCCTATCACTACCTTTTTTCTCGAAATTATGACTTATTTGTTGATGATATTTGGGAAGCCATGCACATCTTGTCTACAAATAATTTAAATCATTAGATGAAATAAGAGTAATTTGATAAATAATATAAAATTTATTGGTATCGCACCCTAAATTGATTCCACATCTGGTCTCTATAAATGTACGGTATATCTGACCATTTACTCCAAGCATCTCGATAAAATGCTTTAACACAATCCACAACTACCTTCGTAGATTCATTGGAAGGAACAAGCCGGGTGGCAGTGAAGTCTGCTGAGGAGGAGAAGGATGACTCATAAATGGCGCAGACGAAGTAGTGGGACCAGAAGTATGCTGAGAAGGAGGAGGAGGACTCATAAATGGCAAAGACGAGGTAGTGGGACCTAAATTATGCTGAGGATGTTGTAAAGCATGTCTTGTCTTTTATTTTTTTTACCGGGTACCATCTGTGTAACATAAGCATATAATAAAATATTTTAAGACATAACAAATATAAAGTAATTCTTCAACATATGGCATACTTGTATTGTTCTACAGTAGAAAAGACACTTTATTATATAGTAGATTTATATCGTGTGTTTGTCCATTAACCCATTGCCTTTATGACAATGCCATCAATAGAAAACTAAGTGGATTGTTCAGAAAGTTTTATTATTCTATTTTTCTGTCACGACCCTAAACCCGGACCTCGTCGTGATGGCGCCTCTCGTGAAGACAAGGCCAGCCGACACATTCCCATTTCCAATCTTTAGCGGTAACATAATAAGTATTAAGTCGTAAACATGATAAAATCTCAAAAAGAAGCAGTTAATAGTATAATTTGCGGAAAACAAACCCAACACAGCCCGACATTGGGGAGTCACTAGTCATGAGCATCTACTAAGGTCCGAATACAACAAGAGTCTAAGATGTACTAGATACAGTCTAGTGAAATCGAGAGGGAAAAAAGCAGTGCTGCGAACGTCGGGCAGCTACCTTGCTAAACTCTGATGACTCTGCCTCTGAGCAACCAACCCGCTACCGGGTTCAGAAATACCTGAATCTGCACAAAAGGTGCAAGGAGTAAAGTGAGTACTTCCAACTCAGTGAGTAATAAAAATAAATAAAGACTGAGTAATATAAATCCACGTAAGGCACAACATTAAGCTACAAGAAGCATAACAAATCAGTAATTATAATTAAACAGTGAAATCTCGTAAACATCTTCCAAACAGTTAAACAATATGCAGGAAAACAACAGAAGAGTAAACACATAATAACTGCCCCTCGGGCACAGTAACAGCAGAATCAGCCCCTCGGGCAAATGTCACAGAACAATGCCAGCCCCTCGGGCTATATCTCATATCATAATGGGTACCCGCACTCACTGGGGGTGTACTGACTCCGGGAGGGGCCCCTTACGGCCCAAGCGCAATATCAAGCCATCTCGTGGCATCATAAATAGGCTCTCGGCCTCATATCAATATCTCAAGCCACCTCGTGGCGTACAATCTCAGGCCCTCGGCCTCATTATCATAATCAATGTATCACTGCTGCGGCGTGCAGCCCGACCCAAATGTATCCTCACGACACA
Organism: Nicotiana attenuata; assembly: GCF_001879085.1. Classification (NCBI taxonomy): domain Eukaryota; kingdom Viridiplantae; phylum Streptophyta; class Magnoliopsida; order Solanales; family Solanaceae; genus Nicotiana; species Nicotiana attenuata. Next base: position 271,452 of record NW_017670415.1, read on the forward strand.
GGCCCTCGGCCTTACTTAGTCAGAATCTCATAAGCCCCTCGGGCCACAGTAAAATATGAAGCTCAGCTCAAATACCTTTGAAAATATCATTTAATGTGTTTAAAATAGAATAATACTGCTGAGTTATTAAAATAGAAAAATATAGTATGACTGAGCACCAGTATGAAATCAATCAGTGAGGAAAATATCATTTAAAAATTCCCTAAAGGTTCAAACAGCTAGCACGAAGCCCACATATGGCTTTTAGCCCAAAAAATAATAATATCAAACAATTAGCTATTAAATACGCAGGGGATGGACTAAGTCACAATCCCTAGCGGTGCTCTACACCACGCTCGTCATCTAGCGTGTAAGTCACCTCAACATAGCCGTACGATGTGAAATCCGGAGTTTCATACTCTCAGGACAACATTTAAAATCATTACTCACCTCAATCCGACCCGAAATCTAGCTTGCAATGCCTTTGTCCTTCGAAACGACTTCCGAGTGCTGCAAATCTACCAAGTTCAAATTTTTTATCATTATATTATGCTAAAAGTATGAATTCCAATTAAAAAATATCGATTTTAAGCACAAAATCCGAAATCAGTCAAAACCCGACCCCTGGTCCTGCATCCTAGAACTGGACAAACTCTATACCAAAATGTTCTTCATCATCTCACGAGTCCGTACATATAAAGAACTCAAAAATCGGAGTTCGTTTGACCCCTCAAATCATCCCTGAAAGGTCTCATAATCTCGAGCCCTAACTCCACCTTTTTCTACTGATTTTCATGAATTTACACTGATATTTTCGTTCCTTAATCACAAATAATCAAGTTTTAGGGTCCAAAATCCTTATCTCAATGAAGAACAATGATTTCCTCTCTTCAAAATCGCCTCCAAGTTCTTTTCCTGTTCAAAAATGGTGTAAAAAGGGTTCAAAGTCGCGGACATGTCTTTAAAACATTCTGCCCAGGTATATACTCTTCGCGGTCGCGGAAAATGCTATGCTATCGCGAAGCACAACTTTTCTCAGCCCAAAATTTGCCCTTCGCGATCGCGGACAATGCTTCGCGATCGCGAAGAACAAGTTCCCAAATCTTCCGCTCCAGTGTAATGGTCATAATTTTTTACACAAAACTCCAAATGACAAATGGTTTGATGTTCTGAAAACTAGACACCAAAGGCTATAATTTCATATTGTTTCTCATTTCCTGACTCTTTATATATTGCGAGATATAAGCTTCCAAAGTCAGCCCTGTGCATTAGAGATTTCTAAACCCTTCCCGGACAGCCTATAGTGTAACCACCATAACTTTTTGCACACAACTTAAAATTCCAATTAATTTACATTTCCGATTACTAGACACAAAGGGCTACACCTTTCGTTTTTAGATCATCTTCAAATTCCTTATAGATTGTGAGATATAAGCTTCCAAAGTTTGATCAGTGCAGCAGAATATTTACTCTATGCGATCGCGAATGTTCATCCGCGATCGCGAAGCACTGACATTTTTTTCGCATTTTACTCACCGGGATCGCGTCCAATTCCCCGCGATCGCGTAGAACACTGCTGTAGCAAAAAACCAGCAGCTAAAAATAGCTTAGAAATGGTCCAGAACCACCCCGAAACTTACCCGAGGCCCCCGGGACCTCAACCAAACATGCCAATCAATCCTAAAACATCATTCAAACTTGTTCCAGCCTTCGGAACACTCAAAACAACATCAATACATCGAATCACCCTCGGATTCAAGCCTAATAATTTCCAAAACTTCTGAATTCCGAATTCGATCAAAAAGCCTATCAAACCTCGTCCGAATGACCTGAAATTTTGCACACACGTCACAAATGACACAACGGACCTACTCCAATTTCCGGAATTCCATTCCAACCCCTATATCAAAATCTCACCTATCAACCGGAAAACGCCAAAATTCCAATTCCAACTCAAGCCTAAATCTACTCCGGACCTCCAAAACACATTCCGATCACGCTCCTAAGTCCCAAATCACCTAACAGAGCTAACCAAATCATAAAAATTCCAATCCGAGATCATATGCTAACAAGTCAAAACTTGGTCAAACCTTTCAAATTTTTAAGCTTCAAACTGAGAACCGTTCTTCCAAATTCATTCCACTCATCCTGAAAACCAAAACCGACGATTTAAATAAGTTATAATACATCACACGGGGCTAGTCATGCCCAAGAACTGGCGAGCAAAGTGCAAAAGCTCAAAACGACCGGTCGGGTCGTTACATCCTCCCCACTTAAACATACGTTCGTCCTCGAACGTGCCCAGAGTTGTTCCGAAAACCATCAAATCGCTGTGTAACCTTACCGTGTACATAACCGGGGGTGATCCCACGTCACCCTATCTCATATAGGTCCGATAACACAATGTAACTGAAATTTCGCAATCCAACCTAGCCCTTAAACCTTAGAACCAGATTTCCATTTCTCAAAATCATCTACAAGATTAGAATCTCACATTTATACTCTGAATAAGCCCGAACAAGCTGTAACAAGCCATACCTCCAACCTCGGATGCAATTACATGATATACCACGTAGCTCAAACTCTTGTATGATCACAGCAATTGCTCAAAACAACCGAATATCGATCATAAACCTCTTATCAAATAAAGCCTCATTCTAACACTTTAGTATACCGCCAATGATGAATAAAACATGCAGAAAGTCATAACCATTCCTTAGATCAACCAATCATGGAGCTCCCTCTCCGTCGGCAAGGACCATAGCAAATTTCTGAGATGAACATCGATATTATCCTTCCAACATACTAAAACCGAATCCGTTTGTATTCATTCTAGATCCCAACGATCTTATCTAATCCAACACAACTACTCTGGTGATATGACACATCAATACGATCTAAAGCCGCAACTCGTGCAACCCGTGCACCAATAAGCAACAACACGAACATACTCAAATCGTGAAAATGACTCAAATGAGAAAGTTGCGCCGCAAGCTCACCAGTACCACCACACACAATGCTGAGAACCCATCACACATCGTAGAAACAGAACACACGAATCTAACTCGAAGGGTCATACCCCCACATAACTTCGCTGCAATGCGCGACCCTTCGAGTTAGATTCGAAGTCTAGAACCAGAGCAAATCATCATAACCACGGCGAAGCAATTGACATAACATTACACAGACCCGAAAGGACATAACCGATACACCATTCACCGAGCAACACCCAATACTCTTCCCGCTCAATTCCACTGAGAGACCCCAATAAAATCGCACCACCTGTGCCTATATCCAATAAATCCCAATGCTTTGTGACACGGAAAGGTAACTCATAGATCACCTTTGAACACTAACAGCTCAATAACAACCGAATCAACACATCTCTCAACAATACAACTCGGAGTCAACCAATCCGACTCAGGTTAGAACACACATCCCCATTGACCTGCCAATGAACCCCTTCTCAAAGAAACCCTGAAACTGCTCCCTCGACCCCTTTAACTCCGCCGGTGCCATATGATACTGTGCCCGGCATCAATTCAATACCAAAATCAACAACCTTGCCCGGCGATATGCCCGGCCACAAGAACACATCCGAAAAGTCCCTCACCACCGGAACTGAATCAATGGTATGAGTCTCTACACTGACATCCATCACGAAAGCCCAAATAAGAAAGACAATCCTTCCTAGCCATCCGCTGGGTCTTCGAAATATAAAACCACCCTACTAAGGACATAATCCGTCGAACCTCGCCATTCAATCCGTGGCATTCCCGGCATAGCCAACATTGCCGCCTTAGCGCAATAGTCCAGAATAACACAACACAAAGACAACCAGTCTATACCCAATATTACATCCAAAATCTAACATACCAAGCAGCAAAGATCCACTCGGGTCTCCAAACCCCGATAGTCACTAAACAGTGCCGATACCCATGACCCACAACCACAACATAGCCTGAATATGAGAACTCCCAGTCTCCAACTCCGTAAGCACACGAATCACCATATCCGATCCTGATTCCACCGTCCGAGTATACAACACACCTCTAATGCAAACCTCAGTTTCTAGCCAAATTATACACCTGAAAATCTTTATTACATAAAAAAAAACCTTGAACGCATTAGAACCATTCTCTAGAGTCATCCACTCTACTCAAGCTTCAATTAGCCTGATCAAATGAACCGAACAACCCGTGCCTAATTAGCACTCCAACACCTCAGAATGTAACCTCATCCCAATACAACCAAGCAACTTCTTGTTCTATGCACCGAGCATTCTTTACCAACAACAACTCAAGTCATTCCCGATTCTCATACACCAATAAAGCATAACATAACCTTTATTGAAATTTCCTTTACTCAAGCCATAACTGATTCACAAATATGCCTCGAACTGGAACCATCATAGCACATAACCGTGCAATAAACTATTCAATAGCAGACTCCCCCACTTAGCTCGAAGCCATAGATCAAAATGCACCATAACTCATAATGAATATACTCTATTACTGCCATACTTCCGTAGTGAGGTTAAACTCAATCCTTCATAAACTCGTGAAACACAGACCATTTGGTACTTTAAATCTTCTGCAAATCTCGCATTAACCCTCGCAATAGTTAAAACCACTCTCTTAAGCGACCCAAATTTTAATTGCAACACATATATTTCACTTGTAAGTGAGATCTTCTAACAGACAACATATGCATCACGCAACTTCAGAACACTCCACAGGAGATAACCCACCTGCTTCGCCTCAAAGTAACATTTATGTATGCCTTCCACCGTCATAAATATTACGCAGTCACTTAATCTGAAATTTACTTCACTCCCAATTAGGAACATGAAAAGATTCTTCACACACCCATAACTCGGGGCTATACATCCAATCACAATGGAAATCAAACACCTAATAGTTCATCTATCCTCCAGTAGACCCTTCTCGTCCCTTCCAAATCATATGATCACATCTCGAAGTCACACATACTCATCGCATAGCCATCAAACCATCATTTCTACTAATACGGGCACTACTGAGTATATAAGTTCAAAAACACGGCTCACAGAATCAGCACCTCGGTGCTCAAGCTATAGGTAAAAATCCGGCCTTAAGTCCTCCAGACTGGCCCAACGTCAAACACACAGAGATCACATCTCGCCCCTCGATCAGGGAATCACAAGCCATCGATGCACATCTGATACTGAGCGCTCGTTCGCGCATACGAATGCGTGGAAGGAATTCAAAGAGTTATATTTCAAGCTGAATCAAGGACGCATGATAAGAGTTCAAGAATGTGAAGTTTTTCCTAAAGGTTCTGCAGCCTCTTGAGTATAAATACAGACGTCTCCGTACCGAACCGTGAGATTCTACTAAACCTGCTCATGACTCGTGAGACCTATGTAACCTAGGCTCTGATACCAACTTGTCACGACCCTAAACCCAAACCTGGTCGTGATGGCGCCTCTCGTGAAGACAAGGCCAGCCGACACATTCCTATTTCCAATCTTAAACAGTAACATAATAAGTATTAAGTCATAAACATGATAAAATCGTAAAAACAAGCAGTTAACAGTATAATTTTCGGAAAACAAACCCAACACAGCCCGACATCGGGGTGTCACTAGTCATGAGCATCTACTAAGGTCCGAATACAACAAGAGTCTAAAATGTACTAGATACAGTCTAGTGAAATCAAGAGGGAGAAAAGCAGTGCTGCAAACGTCGGGCAGCTACCTTGCTAAACTCCGATGACTCTGCCTCTGAGCAACCAACTCGCTACCGGGTTCAGAAATACCTGAATCTGCACACAAGGTGCAGGGAGTAAAGTGAGTACTTCCAACTCAGTGAGTAACAAAAATAAATAAAGACTGAGTAATATAAATCCACGTAAGGCACAACATTAAGCTACAAGAGGCATAACAAATCAGTAATTATAATTAACCAGTGAATTCCCGTAAACATCTTCCAAACAGTTAAACAATATGCATGAAAACAACAGAAGAGTAAACACATAATAACTGCCCCTCGGGCACAGTAACAGCAGAATTAGCCCCTCAGGCAAATGTCACAGAACAATACCAGCCCCTCGGGCTATATCTCATATCACAATGGGTACCCGCGCTCACTGGGGGTGTACAGACTCCGGGAGGGGCCCCTTACAGCCCAAGCGCAATATCAAGCCATCTCGTGGCATCTTAAACAGGATCTTGGCCTCATATCAATATCTCAAGCCACCTCGCGGCGTACAATCTCAGGCCCTCGGCCTCATTATCATAATCAATGTATCACTGCTGCGGCGTGCAGCCCGACCCAAATGTATCCTCACAACACAGGCCCCGGCCTTACTCAATCAGAATATCATAAACCCCTCGGGCCACAGTAAAATATGAAGCTCAACTCAAATACCTTTGAAAATATCATTTAATGTGTTTAAAACAGAATAATACAGCTGAATTTTTAAAATAGAAAAATATAGTATGACTGAGTGTAACACCCCGCAAATTCGGCTTAGGTATGAATGAGTTAAAGGAGTAGTAAGGATATATTTTGAGCATATGAAGTCCCATAGAGATGATTATGGGTGAAAATAGTTTCTTAAAAATTAAGATGGAAAGTGAGGTGCATAAGATTTGACAAAATCGACTAAGTTTGCAGAAGGTCTGTATTTTATCAGTGTTTATTGAAAATGTGTAAGGAACTTGGGAAAACTCAAAGCATGAAAGTTGTAGGCCTTTGAAATATCTTTCCAACGATATATTTTGGAGCCCGAACGGATATCTGTGCAAAAAGTTATGCGCATTTTACAGAACACTACGCCATAAGCGCGCCCATTAGCGCGGCCGCGTTAATTTTGAGGAAGTGTTACTGCCATTTAGCGCGGTCAGTAGCGCGGGCAAGCCTCCAGTAGCGTGGGCGCGCTAGTGGGGGTCGTTTTAAAGCTATATTTCGTCCCCCACAACCCCAAAACATAAAAACTTGGAAAGCTCTCAAAAACCCAACTCCTTAAGGGTCCCTCCACCACCCAAGGTAAGTTCTCATGGTGATTCTATGTTTATTTCAATTCCCCAACATCCTATTAACATGAGTAAACCCTCCATATCATTAGACATTCGATGGGGGCACCATTGTTGAGAGAAGAAACCCTAGAACTCAAATTCAAGAAGATTGAACATCAAAAAGGTAATATCTTCACCCTCTAGTTGATACTATCATTGAATTAATGATTATAGACTCTATTTCATGAGATATGAGTTGATGGGTGTGATAGAAAAGCATGAAAAGTGATAGGTTTGGGTTGTTGATTGGTTATTATTAGTTATGGGTGTTGATTACCTTATGGGTGATAAAGAATAATGTTGAATATAACCATTTGAGACTTTAGAATATATCTAGGAGCAAAAGAACGGGTTATTGGGTGTAGAGACACCATTAATAAGGGCTATGAAGCTTTATGCCACCAAGTGTTTGATAAAATACCTAAGTGACCAAAACATGACTATTCTTGCTAATTTGGGATCCTTTTGACTTGTATTGATATAGATTAAAGTTGAAAAGGTTGGCGAATGTTGTATTACGCTCAAGAGCAGGAAGTTAAGGTATGTGAGGCTAACTCTCTATGTTTGGGAATTTTAATGATTCTCCCTACACTACATTCTTTTACGACGTTACCAATTGCCTTAGAAATATAATTAAGCCTAGTCCCTGGAATAGTTGTAGAACTTCTATTCTCTAGCTTCATAACTCGTTCACCACTTTCATTCTGAACGTTGTGAACTCGGTGCGTATTCAATATAGACTTGGGTTTGATGCCCCCAACTCTTAGTATAGATTACTCAATATGCCATAAACAGTTGAAGTTTCAGTGTTCATAATCAGTTCAAGAATACATGTCTCAGTCTAGTCCCATTCAGTATTCCAGTATTATGTAACTCAGTCTAGTCCCATTCAGTATTCCAGTATTATGTAACTCAGTGTGATCCAGTATTCCAGTATCATGTAACTCAGTGTGATTCAGTATTTCACTATCATGTATTGTAGTTTGATTCTCAGTTCCTGAATGTTGAACACCTGTATTTGGGCCTGAGGCCGTAGTTTATGCTTTATGCATGTTTGGGCCTGAGGCCGTAGTTTATGCTTTATGCATTTTTGGGCCTGAGGCCGTAGTTATGTATACGTATACTTGGGCCTGAGGCCATAGCATGTGCACATATATATTGGGCCCGAGGCTGTAGCTTATTCAGATTAATAGGTTGTTCATCATTCAGAAGAGGGAGTATTCATGTCCTTACTTCCTTTGTTCAGTTCAGTTATCAGCTATCATTTCAGTTATCAGTTCAGTTATAAGTTATCAGTTATCTTTTCAGTTATCAGTTCAGTTACCAGTTCTCACTTCAGTTTCAGGTTCAATAGTTATCATTTCAGTTATTAGCTTAGTTTCAGTTTTAGCATTTATAATTCTTTCTTTCAGTTGCTTTACATACCAGTACAATTCAAATGTACTGACGTCCCTTTTGCCCGGGGCCTGCATCTCACAATGCAGGTAATGATTTACAGGTCGACGATGCAGAGCGCTAGGATTCTCGTACCAGCTATTTGGTGATCTCCAGTTCTTTCGGGGCATTATCATTACTTTACAGCCTTTCAGTATTTACATATACTTAGTGCTTTCAGTACTTCAATAGAGGCTTCATAGACTAGAGTAACAGTTAGACAGAGTCTCAGACTTTTCATGTTAAGCCATGTTGGCTGCAAATATGTTTCCGAATTGTATTAGTATTTCCGCACTTTGAATTATATCATCCAGACTTTCAGTATATCAGCATGTGTTAGTTTATCTTCCGCATTTAGTATGTTATGATATCACATGTTGATTCAGCCAGCCAGTTGGTTCGCTCGGTCACATGTAGTCAGGAACCGAGTATCGTGTTACGTCCAGGCCCAGGTTCGGGGCGTGACACTGAGCACCAGTATGAAATCAATCAGTGAGGAAAATATTATTTAAAAATTTCCTAAGGGTTCAAACAGCTGGTACGAGCCCACATATGGCTTTTAGCCCAAAATATAATAATATCAAACAATTAGCTATTAAATACGCAGTAAAATAATCATTCGGGATGGACTAAGTCACAATCCCCAGTGGTGCTCTACCCCACGCTCGTCATCTAGCGTGTAAGTCACCTCAACATAGCCGTACGCTGTGAAATCCGGGGTTTCATACCCTCCGGACAACATTTAAAATCATTACTCACCTCAATCCGGCCCGAAATCTAGCTTGCAATGCCTTTGCCCTTCGAAACGACTTCCGAGTGCTCCAAATCTACCAAGTTCAGATTTTTTATCATTCTATTATGCTAAAAGTATGAATTCCAATTGAAAATATCGATTTTAAGCACAAAATCCAAAATCAGTAAAAACCCGACCCCCGGGCCCGCGTCCCGAATCTGGAAAACTTTATACCAAAATGTTCTTCATCATCTCACGAGTCCGTACATATAAAGAACTCGAAAATCAGAGTTTGTTTGACCCCTCAATTCATCCCTGAAAGGTCTCATAATCTCAAGCCCTAACTTCACCTTTTTTTACTGATTTTCATGAATTTACACTGATATTTTCGTTCCTTAATCACAAATAATCAAGTTTTAGTGTCCACAATCCTTACCTCAATGAAGAACAATGATTTTCTCTCTTCAAAATCGCCTCCAAGCTCTTTTCCCGTTCAAAAATGGTGTAAAAAGGGTTCAAAGTCGCGGAACAGGTTTTTAAAACATTCTGCCAGGTATATACTCTTCGCGATCGCGGAAAATGCTATGCGGATAATGCTTCGCGATCGCGAAGAACAAGTTCCCAACTCTTTCGGACAGCCTCCAGTGTAATGGTCATAACTTTTTGCACACAACTCCAAATGACAAATGGTTTGATGTTCTGAAAACTAGACACCAAGGGCTATAATTTCATATGTTGCTCATTTCCTAACTTTTTATATATTGCGAGATATAAGCTTCCAAAGTCAGCCCTGTGCATTAGAGATTTCTAAACCCTTCCCGGACAGCCTATAGTGTAACCACCATAACGTTTTGTACACAACTTAAAATAATTAATTTACATTTCTGAAAGTTCATCCGCGATCGCGAAGCACTGACATTTTTTTCGCATTTTACTCATCGAGATCACATCCAATTCCCCGCGATCGCGTAGAACACTGGTGTAGCCAAACAACCAGCAGCTAAAAATAGCTTAGAAATGATTCGGAACCACCCCGAAACTCACCCGAGGCCCCCGGGACCTCAACCAAACATGCCAACCAATCCTAAAACATCATTCAAACTTGTTCCAGCCTTCGGAACGCTCAAAACAACATCAAAACATTGAATCACCCTCGGATTCAAGCCTAAGAATTTCCAAAACTTCCGAATTCCGATTCGATCAAAAAGTCTATCAAACCTCATTTGAATGACCTGAAATTTTGCACACACGTCACAAATGACACAACGGACCTACTCAAATTTCCGAAATTCCAATCCGACCCCTATATCAAAATCTCACCTATCAACCCGCAACCAGCCCGTTATCCCAGTCCGCTAACCAACTCGGTCCGTTAACGGACGGGCTGGTTATTTTTTGTTCAGCCTGTCCTAGCCCTCCAGTTAAACACCTTTGCTCCAACCTCAATCAATTAACGAATCAACTAATCTTCAATAATCTCATATTAAATTAGCTATATAAATCCTCTGTATCTATTCTGCTGTACTCCAAAATGAGCATGAAAAAGTATTTACATACTAAATAACTATAAGGCCAAAGGAGAATCTTAGCAGCCCAGTTTGTTTGTGCTTTCACCTTTTTGGTGAGAGTCTGATTCTCCATCTTGTAACCCCCTACAGCCTACCCGTTTCTCTTTCCCCTGTCCACGGTGTAATAAAAACAAAATACCCCCTACAGCCTACCCATTTCCCTTTCCTCTGCCCACAGTGTAATAAAAACAAAATTAAATGTTACTACCTTACAAAAAAAAATTACAAAAAGGCCAGAGAATACTAGCAACTTCGATTAAAGCAATTTGATGAGAAAAATAGTCATATTTACCGAATAAAAGAGTCGCCATTCAGGGAGGAGGAAGAGGATTCGTTGAGGTTACGAAGAATTGGAGGACGACGAAGAAGACCCACGGCTGAGTGGGACCTACTAATATTAAAGTGGATTGAAGTTATTTATTTTCTGAAATATTATAGTATGTAGTGTATGTCTATAACTCCTAAACAAGTTACTTTCATTACTCTTCTTCATTAACCAGGCTTTGAGTCAATGGTTAAACCATCCTAATAAGATTCCTGAAAATTGATTACGATAGGAAGATGACATCATTGCAACTGGTATTGAGATAACTTCTTTTCTCTAATTCCATCAATTAATGAACTTGCAAGAGTGTATTTGCCTGCTAACTATTTAAGCATAAAATTAATTTCTAGAAGGCTTCTTAGAGACCCAAATCAATCACCTTAACAATGCGGTAAAAAGTTTCTAAAGAATCTTTCAAAAGGAGAAAGAACGTTGTCTGCATACAATGTTTTTGGATTTAGCAGATTCTTAGAGATTAAAACTTATACATGATGAGCAGGGTATCTATTCTTGCGAATATAAAATAGCCACGAGAAAGTTCACAGCTCAAGCTGCATGGCATGATGAAAATAATTCAGTTATGTAAATAGCTATTAGAATGCAAATACAAATATTTATATCTTTAACATTTCCTTGGTGTGGGCATAATTTTCCCCTATTGGAGAAGCACGTGTAAGATTGATAAGTTCTGAGGTGGAGATGAAACATCAACGTTATAATCTCTATAAAAGGGAGTGTCAAAATTGGAGTTTATCACAACTATAATGTATTCCTGGACTTCACTAATGAGGAACACTGCAAGTCGTTTTGGTATAGAAGGGTAATTGACATCGAAGGCATGCAAATATGGCTACAGAAATAGAGTCCCGATTTCAAACAAGAGGAACACATACCATTCTCTCTGGTTTGGGTTTTACTGACAGTGGCTACAACAACTATGATATATATGAAAATTACACGACTTCGCAAAAAAGATTGGAGCTTTCTTGCATGGATTAACATTCTTTAAGAAAAGCATCAAGTGACAGAAAGGCATTTTCGGTAGTTAACGAAAGAACATTACCTGCTTCAGGAATGGAGTAGCACATTTTTCCCGTAGTAGTTGAGCATCTGAGTACGTTATGCATGGCACAGGTCTGAGCTCTGCATACTGAAAAGTAATGGAGAGTAAGTTTTCTGGACGAAATAGATTTCTACACCAAAATCATCAAGGCGACCAACTAAAGATATGTTGATAGAACATAGACTTCGAAACACGGTTGTTCAATATTTAAAGCCTAGGACTTATAACTCCATACAAGCAAACAAGTCAAGAAAAGGAGAACTAGATGTGAACACCTAATTTTTTACCACACCCAAATTCTATTATATTTTAATGTAAATATTTCTTGTAGGTCTAATCTTATATATATACATATATATATATATATATATATATATATATATATATATATATATATATATATATATATATATATTCATATACTTATAGAATATTTTGTTGTTATTTGTAAAGAGAAAAAGAAACAAAATATATATAGTTTCTTTTAATTAGAATTTTAATAAGTAAGCTAGAGAATCTTTCTTAGTATTATTTAAACTTTAGTATAATTATTGGGTCCTCTTATTTATATAGTTTTCTTTAAATCTAAAAGTATGTCGGTTGATATATATATATATATATATATAACAAGTGTAAAACTTTAGTATAAATGCGCTATTTGTTGTTGTAATTTAACAAAGTTTATTTCTCATTTTTGTTTTTATATTCAAGTGTATAATTCTGACTATAAGAGTGATATTAGTTTATGTAGCATGCATTGCTTAAANAAGTAAAAAAACTACGTAAAAAAAAAAGAGAAAGAGAGAGAGCAAAATCTGATCCCAACTCCCCATTTTTCCACTTTGCTTACGTCTTCTACCCATGATCCCACACTCACACCCACATCTCCATATAACCACCTTCATTCTTCTTTATAAAGAGGGGAGAAGAATACCTTGAAAAGGGGACACAAAAAAGGGCAGCTTTTTTTTTTCTCCAAAGACCAGCGATGAAACACCCCAAAGAAGCCAAAAAACACGACAGAATCCAATTGAAAACCTGCTGCAAAACCATCCCAAGAAAGCACGGCAAAATCACGCCAGAAGCTGCAAAAACAGCACCAAAAATATCTTCAAATCAGCCCTGAAAACCAGTCCATAAACCATCCAAATAAAACACCATAGCTGCTGCAAAATCAGCTATTTAGAGCCACGAAATCAGTCCAAAAACAGCAGCTTTTAAGCAACCCAGCAGTCGAGTTTCTGACCAAGGTCGTTTTCGAAGTCACCGTCGAGGTTATAGTCGATCAATTCTGTTCCGGTCGAGATCTAATCTTGCGCTCATAGTTGCTGTTGTAACCCGTTTACACTGAAGCAATAAAGGTTCGTTTCTGTCCTGTTTACTCCATCTAAATGTTTGGACTCAAACTTTACTACTTTAGAATTTTTAAGTGTATTTGTTATGGGTTGGTTGTTGGATATTGCTTATTTTTTTATTTTATTATTATTTTATGTAGTGAATCATTCTTAGTTTGAGATCTTTGTGATGACTATACTGGTTTTCCGTTTCCTGTTATTAGTTTTATAATTGCAATTTGGTAGTAGCAATTTAGTTTTACAAGTCTAATTTGTCAAGCCTTATTGATTTTAGTCGGGAAAATTTGGTGCTAGAAAGAATTTGAAAAATACAAAGTTTTCTAAACACTACTGTTGTGGGTCCTCACTGTCTCTTTTGATTTCCATGTCTTCAAATTAATTGTTTTCTTTTGGCCTGGTCTTTTCTCTTTCATTTCTTTTGGATGATAGTCCAAATGAGTAAAAGACAATTAGCACGCATGAATTTTAATTGATACACTACTGTTTGGGTATAAATTTCGCATTATTGAGCTACTTTAAGTGGGAATAAAAGGAGTAGAAATCTGGAAGGATTATTGATGCAAAGTAAATGTCATTGTAGTTTCACCTTTTAATTTGTTGATCTTGTTAGCATCCAATCTGACTCCTGTTTGTCGGATTAAGTACGTAATAATTCAAGTTGTTTTTTTATAAGTTATGTCGTGTTAAATTGGAATGGCCATTGGGCCTAACATTTCGGAGAATGTTGATCTCCAACCTAGAAAAATGATTAATGAATAATCGTAGTTTGCTTCAGGCTCGATTTAGATTAGTCTTGTGATTATGTATACGTTCGCGTAACATAATTGCAAATTTAATTCTAAAAAAAATAATAATTCGAGGGATGCATTCGCGCAACTTCAACCAAATTTTTCTTAACAAAATAAACAAAGCGTTATTAATTGTGGACACGTTCGCGTGACATGATTTTTGACGCGCCAATGGAAATGCGTATACGTACGCGTAACTCGATTCTTTAATTAAGTATAATTCAAGTGATTTAAAAGCGGTAAAAAGATAAATGCACATAGGTCCTAAAAATGAGTAGTTAAACAATTTAAGCCAAGTATAAATCGTTAAGCGATCGTGCTAGAACCACGGAAACCGGGAATGCCTAACACCTTCTCCCGGGTTGATAGAATTCCTTATCTAGAATTTCTGGTTCGCAGATTTTTTTTTAAAATAAAAACTTCCTCGATTTGGGATTTAAAATAAACCGGTGACTTGGGACACCAATTAAATTATTCCAAGTGGCGACTCTGATTAAATAAATATCCCATTTCGATTAATGTCACTTTAATTGGAAAAACTCCTTCCTTTCCTATCCCTTTCGGGAAAAAGGAGGTGTGACACTAGATAACCTTAAGAGCCATGTCGATTATAGTAAGTGGAAAACCGTATGTCAACATCAATGCCGACACTCAGAACCAGGAAGGATGTTAAAATATGCTCCAAATCCATACCTGAAAAGTATAATGAAACAATAGAAGAGTCAAGGTAACTTTAATGCCAACTTCATCGTGTCTAAACTCTAAAGTGAGAAAGCATTAGAGGAATAGTGACCTTCAATAATCTCTTTTCTTTGCTATGACAATCCAAAAGAAGAGAAAAAAACAAAAAACCAAAAATTGGAAGGAGTGTGGGAACTGAAGAAACTCAAATCCTTATTTATACTACTTATCATATGTAATTTTGTAGCAAAAGTGTTCAGAATATCAGTTTGGAGAATAAATTAAAATAGTGGAGGAGTTGGTTGAAAGATGTCGCTCCAACTTGAAGTAATATAGAAGTAGTATCATCTTTAGTTTGTATGAATTGGACTGAAATTCTTTGCTATTTTTAGGGGGGGAAAACGACTTCTTTAACCCTCTAGAATAAAAGGTAGGTCGACTCAAATGTGACAGGGTAACAATCAAGTGATCTATGCTTCAAGCTGATTATTTAATCAATTGGACCAACTAAATACATAGTCTAATCGGTCTTTCATACATTACAGAGTTTAAAAATAGCCTTAACAGGAGGTGAGCTAGCACAAATACATCCACCTCGTCAAAGAATCTAACAGACAACACAAATATAAAAGCCTAGATATGTATGTACAAAAGTAGAGCTCTTGACTTAAGGAAGCTGCTCAAAGAGGATACTAACAATATATATATATGCTCTTTTTAATCTAATTATAAACTACTTAATAGCAGGGGCGGATTTAGGGGACGGAAGGGTGTTCATCCGAACCCCCTTCGCTGGAAAATCACATTGTGATATAGGGTTAAATTTGATTTTTATTGATATATATATATAAGATGTTGCAACCCCTTGACACAAGTCTAAAGCTTAGCTTAGTGGTCAAGAAGGTCCAAACTTTTTTAAGGGTCCAAGTTCGGTCTTACTTCCCATTGCAGTAATTTTTTCTTACTTTCTTTAAAGGCCCAAGTTCGATCCTACTTCCCATACAATGCAGTTATTTCTTCTTACTTTCTTTAAGGGCCCAATTCGATCCTACTTCCCACACACTGCAGCTATGT
Organism: Nicotiana attenuata; assembly: GCF_001879085.1. Lineage (NCBI taxonomy): Eukaryota > Viridiplantae > Streptophyta > Magnoliopsida > Solanales > Solanaceae > Nicotiana > Nicotiana attenuata. The sequence goes on from NW_017670415.1 coordinate 287,512, forward strand.
TTTCTTTCCACTGCTTGAACAGTACATTACGCGGAAGGTGAGGCAAATAAGACTCGTATTGTTTGCCTTCAACTTCTTTGTCTTATTTAATTATTAAAATAGTTGTTTTCACAATTATGTTTTGCTCATGTTTTGTTTATTGTTTACGATACATGATTTTTTTTTTTTTTTGCCCTTTCTTCCTTATAATACCTCTTTTTTACTAGTATTTTTTTTTTGTAAAAAGAATTACTTCAAAACAAACCAATGTATTCATTTTAATCCAACATATCATTAGCATGAGTTTCGGCGATAGTTTAGTTCCTATTTAGATTTACTTGTTTTATGAACCCATTTGACATTACATTTGGATTCAACAAATTTCGATGAACTCGTTTGATGAAATTTTTACTGTTCACTTCTTAATAATATTGAACCTCTTGCTTGGAATCCTGGATCCGCCACTGCTTAATAGTTATCCTCCAAAATTGATTTTTAGACATCATCATTTCCTTTCTAATCAAATTAGAGAGAATGTTATTTATTAAAAATATCAAAAGAAAGTGAAGAACGAAGCAAACTCAACAACATGATACCAACAACAATAACACATACTTATAATTACATGTGTTTGTTATTCAAAATCATTGATTGCTAAAATTTCTACCTTCTTTTAACATTTACAATAAGAAGAAAGAGAATTTGATTCTCGTTCATTGCTATTGCCAAGTGATATGCACACATATGCCATCTATAGTTGTTAGGACAGTAGAGAATGCTTGTGTTCCACAGAAGTGTCTCTTTGTCAATTTAGATAACCATGAAGCCGCTATTATAAGGTATGATCAGTTAAATATACACACGGGAGAAGGCCAAGTCCAATAACACCAAAAGAAACCTCAAATTACAGCATCCACAGAACATCATCGATAATTTCTTTAGGACCAGTAGATTCAAGGGAAGAAGGAGACATTAACAGCCTTTAAGCATATTTAGGTGGTATGTCCATTTTCGTCAAAATGGAGTTTCTCGCTAAATCAAATGATAATCCAATATTATAAGACCCAAAAAAATGAGCATACAATGATATGTAGGGACGGCAATGGGACGATGCGGGTGCGGGGCGGTACGGGTTTAGACATATGCGGGGCGGTGCGGGTTTAGACATATGCGGGGGCGGGGCAGGGCGGGGCGGATTAAAATAAAAGAAATTTATTTTTTTGCGGGTGCGGTGCGGGTGCGGGTGCGGGTGTGGGTTTAAAATTTTTACGAAGTTACTGCTTTTCAAGTTCCTATTGTTGTTGTTATTGAAATTATTCTTACTTTTCCTTGATTTGTGATGGATGAATGATGAATTAATAGGATCTTTACTGAAATGAACAAAATACTTTAATTATTTCTAACAAGTTGACTTTTTAATAAATAGCCTTTGTAATTTGGGATGTGTATCGCATCCCAGTGTGGAACTTTAAGATTCTGATTCTCAATGAACTGGAAAGATGGCTTTTTCGCCTTACGACATCCTTCATCTGTTACTATTGTGTATTCCCTTTTTTTTTAATTTTATTAAATTGTACATTTTCAAAATATAACCGGTAAAAAGACTATGTATTTGGCATTTGAGGATAGAAAATCTATAATAAGACACTTTGAATTAAATTATGGTGCTAAACAATCACTGTGAATGCTTGATTTTGAATTTAAATGGTTATTGTTTATAATATGCTTATAATTGAAATACAAAAAAAAGACAAATTGAAAGGAAAAAAATTGCGGGGCGGGGCGGGTTGAAATTTTGCGGGTTAAAATAGAACCCGCACCGCACCGCCCCGCACGCTTGCCATCCCTACATCCAGCCATAGGGCTCGTAACCTCTGTAATGGGTCTCTAGCGTTATTAGGTTTTTCTGTCTGAAACAAATTACTAAAATCAACTCTACATTAAACAGGATTCAATGCAAAAGGTTATGATTTAGGAGGACTTCGACCTTCTATATAAACGTATTAATGTTGGCGATTTCTATGTTGTTCCCGCAGAAATAAAAAATAATATGTGTTTTCTTCTCATCTGCCTAAGCTTTGGTGGGCATAATTACCGGGTACTTGTGCGGGTGAGAGGTAGCAGATACCTAGTGGAATATTCGAGGTGCACGGAAATTGGCCGGGGCAGAGGGCACCACTGTTGTCAACAAAAAGTAAAGGAAAAAAATTGTAGGGAAATGACACCGAAAAATAACGATAATAATACTGCAACAAAATTATTTGTGAGTGGAAATACACCAACTGGCTTGAGTCGTGCTAGGCACTGTCCTAATAAACTATTTCAGCAATGTGAAATATTTCCCCAGGATTAAACAAGCCTACCTCTATTTTATTTAGAGGATACAGGAATCAGCAAAATTAAATATACCAGCAAGTTGCTAGAAGAAATAAATAAAGTATCTATTGAAGATAGAAAAAAATGGAGACATAAGAAGAACATTGGAATGAAAGAAACAGAGCAAATAGTGATTTGAAGCTAATGATTAGCTTTTCTTGTTTTTTCATCCGTAGAAATTGAGGCCTATTTATAGGCTCAATAATGGCTATTGCTTGAGACAAGTGTTATGTCTCCTCTGTCACTTGGTACTTGACTTATGCCACTTACCCAAAACCAAGAGAAAGGATGGCACATGTTGGATATTGAAATAGACCAAAGATACTTGTGGAATTTTCCACATGCATGGTAGCCACTTAGAAATAGGTATGACATTTGTAATTTGGAAGGACACTTGGCTATTTAAATTTTTAGAAAATACTGCCACAATCCCCACATATTTTCAAAAATTTATAGGAAAAGGATAAAGGAATGGAAGAATTAACAACTTGCTGGATTGGCATGGTCCAAATGTAATAGGTTTGTGTCACGACCCAATTCTCGAACCCGGTCGTGATGGCGCCTCTCGTGAAGACAAGGCCAGCCAGAACAAACGAAACACCTCTTTTAAACAATTAATTAACATAAGCAAATGTAAATCATGTTTTAAGATAGCCATAATTGCGGAAACAGCGATAATAACAAGGAAAAACCATCCCGACACAGCCCAAACCGGGGTGTCACAAGTCATGAGCTACTACAGAATCTGATATAAGTCTACAAGGTACGAAGTCCGATACAATAGTTTGAAGAAAACATAAATGATAGAGGATAGGGGAGACACGGGGCTGCGGAGGTCAACAACTACCTCGTAATCTCCAAATCACTGCCTGGTCTGGAAGGATCAGCGCTCAGGAACGGACTCTGCTATGCCAGAATCTGATAAAAACCACAACGAATGCGTCACAATAGGCTAAGGGAACAAAACCCAATCGAAAATAATCGAAAAACATCAAAAATCCCGAAATTAGCAAAACCCGAGCCCCAGACCCACTCCTCAAAACTCAAAAATTTTTACATCAACGGATTCCTTATCTCGCCACGAGTTCACACATATCAAAAACACAAGAATCGGAGTCCAATTGACCCGTCAAATCCTTAATCTTAGCTCTCTTAAGTTCAAGCCCTAAACCTCCATTTTTAGTCCATAAATCCCTAAATTTTCAGTACTAATTCATGTAATAACACCATAGGATTGTGTTTTGAGGTCCAAAACCCTTACCTTATCGAAGCTCCTTGAAATCCCTCTTCAAAATCGCCTAAAAATCTCCAAGTCCGAAGTTAAAATGAATAAACCCTTCAAAATTCGCGAAGAAGGACTTAAACACCTTCTGCCCAGTCAAAAGCGCATCTGCGGTCTAAAATCCACTTCTGCGGTTTATTCTCCGCATCTGCGGAACTTCATTAAGTCCCGCCTAGCCGCATCTGCGGTTCAATAGCCGCATCTGCGTCTTCCGCAGGTGCGGCTCCCTATCCGCATCTGCGGTTCCAGCTTTTCTCCCCTAACCCGCATTTGCGACCAAATTTCCGCATCTGCAGCTTCGCAGATGCGACTCCTCGTCCGCTGCGGAAACAGTTGCCCCGACCAAATCTCGCACCTGCGAGACCGCACCTGCGGTCCCCTTTCCGCAGGTGCGGAAATACCAGCAACAGCAGAAAATTCTGCAGCAACACAAGTCTAAATTCTTCCCGTTAGCCATCCGAAATCACCCCGAGGCTCCCGGGACCTCAACCAAAAACACCAACACATCCTAATACATCGTTCAAACTTGTTCCAATCATCAAAACATCTCAAACAACACCAAAACCATCACATTCATCGAATTCAAGCCTAAGTTCTTCTAAAACTTCCGAAACACGCATTTGATCAAAAACCCAACCAAATCACCTCCGAATGACCTGAAATTTTACGCACACATCCCAAATCACCTAATGAAGCTAAAGCAACTCTCGAAATTCCATTCCGACCCTCGGATCAAAATCTCACCCATCAACCGAAAATCGCCAAAATACTAACTTCGCCAATTCAAGCCTAATCCCACACCGGACCTCCAAAACTACATCCGATCTCACTCCTAAGTCACAAATCACCACCCGAAGCTAACCGAACCATCAGAATTTGCCTCCGAGCCCTCTAACACATAAGTCAACATTCGGTTGACTTTTCCAAACCAAGCCTTCCTTTAAGAGACTAAGTGTCTCATCTCCTACCAAAACCACTCCAAACCAACTCGAACACATAAGACACGGGTAATGAAGCATAAAGAAGCAGAAAATGGGGGAAACGGAGCGGTAACTCATGAGACGACAGGTCGGGTTGTCACATCCTCCCCAACTTAAACAAACGCTCGTCCTCGAGCAAGTCAAGAAACATACCTTAAGCCTCAAATAGGTGAGGATATCTGCTCCGCATCACCCGCTCGATCCATAAATCCCTAAATTTTCAGTACTAATTCATGAAATAGCACCATAGGATTGTGTTTTGAGGTCCAAAACCCTTATCTTATTGAAGCTCCTTGAAATCCCTCTTCAAAATCGCCTAAAACTCTCCAAGTCCGAAGTTAAAATGAATAAACCCTTCAAAATTCGCGAAGAAGGACTTAAATACCTTCTGCCCAGTCAAAAGCGCATCTGCGGTCTAAAACCCGCTTCTGCGGTTTTGTTCTCCTCTTCTGCGGAACTTCACTAAGTCCCGCCTGGCCGCATCTGCGGTTCAATAGCCACATCTGCAGCTTCCGCAGGTGCGGCTCCCTATTCGCATCTGCGGTTCCAGCTTTACTCCCCTAACCCGCATCTGCGACCAAATTTCCGCATCTGCGGCTTCGCAGATGCAGCTCCTCGTCCGCTTCTGCAGAAACAGCTGCCCCCCACCAAAACTCGCACCTGCGTCCTCCCCTTCGCACCTGCGAGACCGCACCTGCGGTCCCCTTTCCACAGGTGCGGAAATACCAGCAACAGCAGAAAATTCTACAGCAACACAAGTCCAAATTCTTCCCGTTAGCCATCCGAAATCACCCCGAGGCCCCCGGGACCTCAACCAAAAGCACCAACACATCCTAAAATATCGTTCAAACTTGTTCCAATCATCAAAACACCTCAAACAACACCCAAACCATCAAATTACATCGAATTCAAGCCTAAGTTCTTCTAAAACTTCCGAAACGCGCATTTGATCAAAAACCCAACAAAATCACCTCCAAATGACCTAAAATTTTACGCACACATCCCAAATCACTTAACGAAGCTACAGCAACTCTCGGAATTCCATTCCGACACTCGGATCAAAATCTCACCCATCAGCCGGAAATCGCCAAAATACTAACTTGTGACGACCCGACCGGTCGTCTTAAGAATTAATGCCCCAATCCCCTATTAACTGCTTCCCCTAAGTTCATTTATGCTATTTTGGTTTGCCGGGACGTTTGGTGTTGAGTTTCGGAGAGTTTTGGGACACTTAGTCCCTAAATGAATTTGTAGCTAAAAAAATATACTATTGCCCCGAAACTAAACTATAAAAATAGCCACAAAATCTGAATTTGCGTGGCAAACAAATTATGTCTTTTGCTACAATTTAATATCTCATGGCTACAATATAAAGATAGCTACAAATATTTTTTGTCGTGGCTAAAGAATAAAATAATTTGCTTTGAATATATTTTTTCGTGGCAAAAGATTTTTATCATTATAGCTACAACACCAAAATATTTGTAGCAATAAGTAGTAGTCCTTAGACACGAACCATTTAAAGTCCGAAGCTAACTTTTAGTTACGCTACATTTTGCTACGGATGCTACGGAAATTTTTTTTGTGGCTAAAGTATTTAGCCACTAAAAATTTTATATTTAGCTACGGTGTATTTTGTAGCTGTATATGCATAATCTTGTAGCACCCCTCTTCCGTTGTGTCGTACCTCTCTGCTACCACCTCTTTCCATAAAGCATATTCCATCTCGAATCTCCACAACCATTTCCTTAGCTTTCTTGAACACCTTGATCTCTTCCGCTCCTAGCCACGCATTTTCTCGGTGCCGTGTCTGCTACCACTTTACAAAGTGGAACTTTCTGGTACCATGTCCAAGGGATTAAGAATGAAGATATTGATTTCTGAAATCAAGTTGCATCACATTTTATTTCTACTTCAATGTTCCATGAGAGGATAAGCACATTGAAGTTGATTCTTCTTTTAGTCAGTCACATTAAAGTTGATTTTCATTGTTCGTGAAAAACCACAATCTAGATGCATCTATTTCAATTTTATTTGTGCCGTGACGAGTTGGAAGATACATTCATTCACCAATCCACTAGGGGGGACAAAAGATAATGTATATTTGTCGTGAACTGATTGTGTATGATCTATGTAGTCTAACTTGATTGAAAATGTAAGAATGTGTCTAGTTTCGTTGCATACAAATTTAATCGCTTTATACTTTGCAATTAGGCAATTACTTATTGAAAGAAACTACAGCTAAATAATTCAAAAGGACACCTCACAATCAGTTCATAGCATATATATCGTAGACAAAGCAGTACATAGCATAGATAGATAGAGGTTGATAGGCGTTACTCATGCATTTTCAAGCTTTTAGTTTTCTCCTTAATTTTCGTGGGTACCTCAAATCAAATAAGATAAGATGCATTGCAAATTTGTGCTGATTTTTCTACCAACATATTACATTAGATGCTATAAGCAGTGCAGTTATGGTTATGTTCTCCAAACTCTCATTTTGTAGAAAAATATGAGATATATGAAAGGAGCATCAATTGACTCCCCAGACGCCTTCTACACGATAAAGTCTACTGTGGTAGTTTTGTCAGCATTGTCAAGGCCTAAAATAAGATCTTAACCTCTTTCTGCCACAGACCAAGCGATGCGAGAACTCCGTAGAACCAATCGACCATGAACATTCTTTTCAAATTGATTTTGATTGACTACAAACCCTAAGATACAGAGTTAAGAAAAGAGACAAAGGTGTTTGATGGATCGAATGATATAAGAACAAAAAGCGTATCGCAACCTCTCGATGGATTCAAGGGAGAATCTTTCCTCGAAACGGTAGTCTTTTTCGCTTGAGAGTAGAGTCAAGGTAGACTTTCTAATTTCATTCTTCACACGTTTGGTATTGATTGTTGAAAAAAAATTATTTTGTTTAGCCGATAAACCGCCCGATAATCATTAATCTGATACCAACCCGTCCATTGTCTTATTGGAGGACTAACAGATTACTACATTTATAAACCATTAACCGATAATTAGCCAAACCGTCAAGTGTAGTTATTCGCCTGATCCGCCCGATAAGCACTCCTACATCACACATTCTTGGGGTTATGGTTCTTCCCCTGACCCTGCGTGAACGTAAAATGTTGCATATTGAGTACAATTTGCAAAGCTCGAATGTGAAGCACGTGTTCCTAGTGTGATTATTGCAGTAGGCCCCGCAAAGGTGGACCACAACATTTCTTTTTCATTTTTCTTCTCAAAATTTGTCTTTAAATGCTTGTTTATAGTCGGATGGAGCGATGTGCTAACTATAAACCAATGTTTTAAAAGGCGGGGGCGTGAGGCGAGGCATTTTACCTCTGACAAGGCGAGGCGTAAGCCCTGAGACATGGGGCGTAAGTTCCACGGATCTTTAAATTTTATTGATTTCAAGAATTTTAAGATAGTATAAAATAAAAAATAATTATAAAATTACATTAAAATCACAAAATTATAACAAATAATCTATTTAAAATATTTATAATTTATAATCAACTATGAATAATACGAAAAGTATGACATATATCATAATATGCAAATTAGTCAGCAATGTCGTTACAACTCAAACATCAAAAGTAATGTATTCGATACGAAATATTATATGTATCTGCTAAGGAGTAATGAATCTTGAAAGAATTTCGAATATTATAATTTGATATTTTCTTAAAATACTCCTTTTATTTAATATGCTTTCTATTTGAAAGAGAATTTATATAAAAACATAATTCATAATTTGAATAGCATCATTTATTTTTAAGATTCAACAAGTTAATAAAGTGACACATAATTTACCATACAATACCATGATAACTAATTATTTGTAAATAGTTACTAGCTAATACTGTCTATTAAATTAATAAGTATTGTATCTCGTAAACGTGAAAAAAATATTTTAAAAAGAAACTATAAAAAACTATGGACTATTATATATTAAAGACATAACAAAAGTTAATAAATAGATACCTTTTAAATGAAAGATTTATTTAAAAGTAACTATCATAGCAGTCTTAGTGGATAACATGCAATAATTCTTATTTTAATTATGACATAAAATACTCTCAACTTAATGATTTATAATTAAGAAAAAAGTAATTTTGAAAAGTCAACGATTTATTAAGCAAATTTGAGAATTTACAAGGTTAATTACATAAAATTCCATAAAGTTCTATTAGGCGAGCCCAGTACGCTGGGCGTTGGGCGTGTCCGGGGCGTAAGCCCCGATGGCCAAGGCGTAAGTCTCACGGAACTAAGCCCCACACATAAGCTCAGGGGCGTTTTACGAGTGCTCCGCCCCGGGGTGAGCCCCGGGCGAGTCCCAATTCTACCTTTTAAAACAGAGCTATAAACATCGGAGTAAATTATATTTTACTCTTTTTACTTGTAGCTGGTACAACACCACAAAGAGTAGTATCTAAAGGTAAAAAAGTTTTTCTGTAATAAACCATACGACTTACATCGTGTCAACTCAAGTTGATCGATTAAAAAGCTAAATCAACTTAATTATATTTAGTTTTTACTTTAATTTAAATATATCAAACCAGTATAAGAAAATATACAAGTGTGAGTTAAAAAAAAAGTGTTCTATCGAACGGTAAAACAATTAAATTGCTAACAAATATTAGCATTTATGTAACGATCCGACTTGTCGTTTTAGAAATTAACGCTCCATTCAGCGACTTAAGGTCTCGAGAAGCTTCGTAATATATATTATGACTCGCATGTGTGGTCGAGTTTAGTTTTCAGAATATTCGAAATTTAATTTAAAGAAAAAATTTCATTTTGAAGCTTAAATAGAAAGAGTTGACCGGAGAGTTGACTTTTGAGCAAACGACCTAGGAATGGAGATTTGATGATGTCAATAGCTTCGTATGGTGATTTCGGACTTAGGCATATGTTCGGATTTGGATTTGGAAGTCCGTAGGACAATTTGACACATTTTTGGCCAAAGTTGGAAAATATGAGATTTTGGAAAAAATTCGACCGAAGGTTGAAATTTTGATAACGAGGTCGGATTTCGATTCCGAAAATTGGAACAGCTCCGTCACGTTATTTATGACTCACGTGCAAAATTTGAAGTTATTCCGGATTGATTAGATATGTTTCGGCGCAAGATATAGATGTTGGAAGATTTGAAAACTCATAATTCGATTCAAGGCACGATTCGAAATTTTAGTGTTGTTTGACGTGGTTTAAAGCCTCGATTAAGTTCGTATTGTATTTTGGGACATGTTGGTATGTCTTGTTAAAGTCCCGAGGGCTTCGGGTGAATTTCGGAAGGTCAACGGAGATGATTTTTGGACATGGATGCTGCTGGAATTTGCTGCTGTGTTTGGGCAGCAGCTGGTTTTTCCGCTTCTGCTGACAACTGATCGCAGCGACCTCGTAGTAGCGATAACACCATCGCCGAAACGACCCAGGCAAGGGCTGGCTATAGCTCGCAGCAGCAGACATTTTTGTGCACCTGCGACATCGCAGGTGCGTGAACAGTTAGCGCAGAAGCGGAGGCAGAGTAGAAGCGTGATATTTCTCGCAGAAGCGAAATTGCAGGCGCGATACATCAGCTGCAGGTGCGAAAAATTTCCAGAACTTAAGACCAAAAATCAGTCATCTTTGCCATTTTCGATTGGAATTTTTGGAGCTCGGTTCTTGGGCGATTTTGAGGTTTTCTTCACGATTTTAACTCAAGTAAGTGATCTATACTCGAAAGTGTTTATATTTCATAAATCCATGGTTATTTTCATCGTTTAGTTTGGATTTAAACGGAAGAAATAAGATTTTTGCAAAATCTTCCAAAAAGGAAAATTTTTGGCGGTCGAGTTGTTATCCGTATTTGATAAAATTGGTATGGTTGAACTCGTATCGGAATGGGTGTTCGTATTTCGTGAAAAATATGCCGGGTTCCGAGAGGCGGGTCCCGCGTTGACTTTTGGTTGACTTTTTAAAATAAAAAAACTTTAGTCGGCGTTATATTATCCGGAATTGTTTCCGATGAATTTTAATGAAGTTATACAATTAATTTGGATAGATTGGAGCTATCCGGAGGTCGATTCAAGCAAGAAGGCGATTTTGGAATATCAAACTAACTTCAAAAAGGTAAGTATCTTGTCTAACCTTGCGTGGGTGAATTTTCCCTTACGCATTGAGTCTTATGTGGAAATTGTGTGAATAAAAATTATGTACGCGAGGTGACGAGTACGTACTTGGTTTATACGTGCAAATTATATCGATTAAAAATTCATAGACACCCCTATGTAGTAAAGTGAAAAATTATTGAAACTTAGTAAGTCCTCGATTTGTCATGCCTCATTCCTTATTTGTCGAGATTGTATTCATATGATAATTAGGTGTAAATTTCCATTTGGATTTTCATGTGAATTCCGTATGCTTGTTGATTTGATATTTCTTGGAAATAATTATATTATGGAATTTCCATCTACAAATAATTAATTAATTAAGTAAGTTTAATTTGAAGTATTAATATATTTATTGAAAATTTGGATTAAACAAGGTGACGTCTTATGCTGAGTTAATTTTCCCATCCTAGTTGTTGTGTCGACATTTTATGTACTTTGTGTGGAGCCTTGGGCTATTTGTTGTGAAATTAATTGATTTTTGTTTGTATCTTTGGAATTGGTTGCGGCCTAGGGGCAATTTATAATATGAATTTTTGTTTTGTGTTGTCGTGGTAATATCCGTATAATTTTTTGTGTGATTTGGGTCACTGTTATGCGACAGATAATGGTGGCATCCCATTGTTGATAATATAAAGGTAAAAGGGTGGCATTTCACTGCGATTATGTGTTGGGATATTGTCTGGGCGGAGCGTTAAGGGTGCTTATTAAACGAAGCGATAAGGGAGGCTAATATAGGAGCAATAAGGTGTCACGCCCCGAACCTGGGCCTGGAGTAACACGACACTCGGTGCCTGACTACATGTGACCGAGCGAACCAACTGGTTGGCTGAATCAACATGTGATATCATAACATACTAAATGCGGAAGATAAACTAGCACATGCTGATATACTGAAAGTCTGGATGATATAAATCAAAGTGCGGAAATACTAATACAATTCGGAAACATATGCAGCCAACATGGCTTAACATGAAACGTCTGAGACTCTGTCTAATTGTTACTCTAGTCTATGAAGCCTCTATTGAAGTACTGAAAGCACTAACTATCTGTAAATACTGAAAGGCTGTAAAGTAATGATAATGCCCCGAAAGAACTGGGGATCACCAAATAGCTGGTACGAGAATGCTAGCGCTCTGCATCGTCGACCTGTAAATCATTACCTGCATTGTGAGATGCAGGCCCCGGGCAAAAGGGACGTCAGTACATTTGAATTGTACTGGTATGTAAAGCAACTGAAAGAGAAAATTATAAATGCTAAAACTGAAACTAATCTGATAACTGAAATGATAACTATTGAAACTGAAACTGAAGTGAGAACTGGTAACTGAACTGATAACTGAAAAGATAATTGATAACTGTACTGATAACTGAAAACTGATAACTGAAATGATAGCTGATAACTGAACTGAACAAAGGAAGTAAGGATATGAATACTCCCTCTTCTGAATGATGAACAACCTGTTAATCTGAATAAGCTACGGCGCCCAATATATATATGTGCATATGCTACAACCTCAGGCCCAAGTATATGTATACATAACCACGGCCTCATGCCCAAAAAATGCATAAAGCATAAACTACGGCCTCATGCCCAAACATGCATAAAGCATAAACTACGGCCTCATGCCCAAGTATGCATAAAGCATATAAACTACGGCCTCAGGCCCAAGTATGCATAAAGCATATAAACTACGGCCTCAGGCCCAAATACAGGTGTTCAACATTCAGGAACTGAGAATCAAACTACAATACATGATAGTGAAATACTGAATCACACTGAGTTACATGATACTGGAATACTGGATCATACTGAGTTACATAATACTGGAATACTGGATCACACTGAGTTACATAATACTGAAATATTGGATCACATTGAGTTACATAATACTGGAATACTGAATGGGACTAGACTGAGACATGTATTCTTGAACTGATTATGAACACTGAAACTTCAACTGTTTATGGCATACTGAGTAATCTATACTAAGACTCGGGGGCATCAAACCCAATTCTATATTGAATACGCATTGAGTTCACAATGTTTAGAATGAAAGTGGTGAACAAGTTATGAAGCTAGAGAATAGAAGTTCTACAACTATTCCAGGGACTAGGCTTAACTATATTTCTGAGGCAATTGGTAACGTCGTAAAAGAATGTAGTGTTGGGAGAATCATTAAAATTCCCAAACATAGAGAGTTAGCCTCACATACCTTAACTTCCTGCTCTTGAGCGTAATACAACATTCGCCAACCCTTTCAACTTTAATCTATATCAATACAAGTCAAAGGGATCCCAAATTAGCAACAATAGTCATGTTTTGGTCACTTAGGTATTTTATCAAACACTTGGTGGCATAAAGCTTCATAGCCCTTATTAATGGTGTCTCTACACCCAATAACCCGCTCTCTTGTTCTTAGATAAATTCTAAAGTCTTAAATGGTTATAAACAACATTATTCTTTATCACCCATAAGGTAATCAACACTCATAACCAATAATAACCCAATCAACAACCCAAACCTATATCGTTCATGCTTTTCTATCACACCCATCAACTCATATCTCATGAAATAGAGTCTATAATCATTAATTCAATGATGGAATCAACTAAAGGGTGAAAGATATTACCTTTTTGATGTTCAATCTTCTTGAATTTGAGTTCTAGGGTTTCTTCTCTCAACAATGGTGTCCCAATCGAATATCTAATGATATGGAAGGTTTACCCATGTTAATAAGATGTTGGGAAATTGAAATTAACTTAGAATCACCATTAAAACTTACCTTGGGTGGTTGAAATTAACTTAGAATCACCCTTAAGGAGTTAGGTTTTTGAGAGCTCTCCTTTCTAGAGCAAGTTTTTATGTTTTGGGGATGTGGGGGACGAAATATAGCTTTAAAACGACCCCTCACTAGCGCCCCCACGCACCTGGAGGCCCAACCCGCGCTACTGGCCGCGCTAAATGGCCAGAACGAAACCCCATTAGCGCGGGCGCGCTAGTCTCGCGCTACTGGGCGCCATATGGCATTGTGTTCTGTAAAACGCGCATAACTTTTTGGATAGATATCTGTTCGGGATCTATAATATATCGTTGGAAAGCTATTTCAAAGGCATACAACTTTCATGCTTTGAATTTTTCCAAATTCCTTACAAATTTTCAATAAACACTGATGGAATACAGACCTTCTGCAAACTTAGTCGATTTTGTCAAATCTTATGCACCTCACTTTCTATCTTGATTTTTAAACAACTATTTTCACCCATAATCATCTCGATGGGACTTCACATGCTCAAAATATATCCTTACTACTCCTTTAACTCATTCATACCTAAGCCGAATTTGCGGGGTGTTACATAAGGGTGGCTATTACAGGAGCGATAAGGGTGGCTGTACGAGAGATAGGGGTGGCTATTGTCAGGGATGATATGTGATGATATGGGGTATTGTGTTGGTAATTGATATGTGATGATGAGGGGATATTGTGCTGCTAATATTTATGTTGTGTTGTTAATTCCTTGTGAGTTCTTTTACATATTGTGCAATTTCTTTTCTAAATTTGATAATAGTCAGATATATGTTGAAATTATGAGTCTGTGAATATTGTCGGGCGGATTATGATATGGGCACGAGGTGCCGGGAGAAATATGATGAATTTGTTATTGGCACGTGAATTGTCCGTGCAGTTATGATATGAAATATGGGCATGAGGTGCCGTGGTTATATAATTAAAATGAAATTGGCACGTGAATTGTCCGTGCAGTTGTGATCATAAGGATTCAAGGTAGAGTTGCTTGATAGTCGCAGTCCTTGGAGTCTTTCCCTTTTTTTGTTGTACTGTCAATTATTATTTGAGCAGTTTTGTATATTTAATTTCCTTCATATCATTTCATGTATTGAGTTAGAGTTCGTGACTCAGTACTACCAGTCTTGGGAGGTTGTATCTTTATTTCCGTTGTTGGTTCGATTTTCTAAAGAAAAGGCTTTAATTTTATTATGATCGGCTTACTTAGTTAGAGACTAAGTGCCATCACGATGCCTGTGGCGGGATTTTGGGGCGTGACAAGTTGTTATCAGAGCTCTAGGTTCATAGGTTCTACGAGTCACGAACGAGTTAGAGTCTTGCTGATCGGTACGGAGACGTTTGTACTTATCTTCCAATAGATCACCCTTAACAATCAAACTAGCATGAAAGCATCAGAATGAAAAATGTGTACAAACTCGTGGCCAACTGAAAAACGAATCGAACAAATTTATTTGACACCAATATACAACCACCATTTATTTGTATTTTGACAAATAGTCATTGTGGCAGAGTCAACTTCACTAAACTACACCAGCAAAAGACCAAACAAAATAAGGGGAAAAAAAGTTAAGACAAAATAATTAAAAATCGGTATGAAACTAAACTATAGTAATCAACCAGAAAATAAGAAAAAACTCTTCGCTAAAACTCTTTCAATTCTTCTTCTAGCCAACCTAAAGATCCCAAAGAGATAAGCAAACACCAGCACTGAAAGAACAAAAATACACAAAAGCTGAGAAAACACATATTTACAAGAGTTAAAGTTCAAACTAAAGTGGCATAGATTAAGCAGAAGATTTTACCAAAGGTAGATTCAAGTGTCGCCGGTGATGGAGATGAATTGTCGCTGGCGATGGAGTTGAATTGCTGCTGGTGATGGAGATGAAGTGTCGCTGGAAACCCTAAAGTAAGAGAAGGAAATATTGGGCATATTTTGAGTACGCTCGGTTATTTAAAAGGTTATAAAGTTAAAAGAAATATACCGGCGATTCAAAACTGACGCACAAGCGCCGTATTAAAATATTAAATATGGCGCCTACAAATCCGCCATTATTTAGAGTCAATTACAGCGGCTCCATTTAACCGTCATTTTATAACCGCCACAATATTCGCGATTTTTTTGTGGTGAAAGAACTTTTAAATTGTCCAAAATACTGAAATTGATTGAGAAAAAAGTCTTAACGTTTATCTTAAATGCCATATCCTTTAATTGAGTTACTTATTTAGACACTTAACATTTTAAAATGAGATAAACAGGACAAAAGGGGGAAACGTAAAATAAAAATAAAACCGAAGAGAAAAAGATAGATGGCTTTCTTGGTTGCGTAGATTTGCCATCTCACATTCTCCAGAAAAACTTCATATAAGTAAATATATAGATATCCATTCTTTCACTACATGTATCATGTATGCTATTAAGAATGGTTATATAGACGTTTTATTACGCCGCAAAACTCTTTTCCTAGTGTCCTTTAGTTATATTCCTTGAAGGTGCTAAAAAGTTTTAACTTACACATTCTTATTTTTGAAATCAAATAATCATGTCCATGTAAAAAAAAAAAAAGTTTAAAATAATATTCATGTAATATTTGGCTATTTGCATGAGCAGACTATGCTAAAAAGGTAAAACTATCTTGGTCAGCATGAAGTTTATGCGCACTTACAACTTTTAAAATTACTTATCATGAAATTGAATTATGAAATACTTTTTAGTGAAGAGACAAGCTTTGATTAGGGAAGAAGGATTTTGTCGTAGCCTAAACATATGTTAGTGCCTCTTTTTTTTTTTCCAGCAATGCAAACTTCTGCTAAACTACAAAATTATGGAATTGTGACGCAACAAATAGATGGCTAAACAGTGTGTAGATAGTCGTATAGTCAGATATAAAAACACATATATTCCATATTTTTAATTGTAATTGCATCATAGAGGAGGAAGTATGATTTTTAACTGATCCATGAAATCTGAAATTGCATATTGTCACGACCCCAACCCCGGTCGTGATGGTGCCCAACATACTGCTAGGCAAGCCCGACCAATTTAACAACCTTAACCCTTTTATGCAGTTCATGATTCAATTAACACAAATAATTACTAAGTCATAATACTGAAACTCTGAAATATAATTAAAACATGCGGAAAACCCAAGTAGAAGTACTACTACTACACAGCCCGAAGAATCCGGTGTCACAAGTCTGAGCCACTAATATACGGGTGTCAACCTACTACATATTGCTCTAAAGAAATGCGGAAATAAAGCAAATAGGTTAGATGGGAAGATCAGGACTGCGAACGTCATGCAGCTACCTTGATGTTCCCAGATATGATGCTCGGCAGAGAAATCCTCACTCAGCCTCAGTGGTTGCACCTAGATCTGCACACAAGGTGCATGGAGTAATGTGAGTACTTCCAACCCAGAGAGTAATAAACATAAATTGTCACGACCCGGATTTCCCACCCTCGGGAGTCGTGATGGCGCCTACTCGTAGAAGCTAGGCAAGCCAAATTTAGATTTTTTCCTTTAATAAACAATCCTTCAACAATAATATTTAAACAATAAAAATCAACAATAATAAGCGGAAGTCTTAAATTTAAATAGCTAAGCAAGATACAGAATTCCAACATAATCTCTACCCCGGATCTGGAGTCACATACTCACGAACATCTAAGGAATACTAAATACAAGTTCTGAAAGAAACATAAATCTGTTTATCCCGAATACAAAGAGATGACGGTCTAATGTAAGGATAGAAGGGAGACGCCGAGCCTGCGGACGCGTGCAAGGCTACCTCGGGTCTCTCCGGACTGGATGATATGCTCCTGAACTAAAGCTGCTGCTGCTGCTCGAAACCTGGACCTGTGCAAAAATGCACAGAGTTGTCACGACCCGGATTTCCCACCATCGGGAGTCGTGATGGCGCCTACTGTTGGAGCTAGGCAAGCCAAACATTTAAACATTTTCGGATAACAACATAAAATTAATAAAATATCGAGCCTTTAAATAAATGCGGAAGTCTTTTAAAACATAAACAACTGGTAACCCAAAATGCAGAAGTCTAATATTTAACTACCCAAGATTGGAGTCGCTATCTCAAGAACTACTAAAGAGTGCTACAAACAAGTCTGAATAGAAAAAAAATACATAATGTCTGTCTCGGTACAATGAAGCAAACAGAAAATATGGAAAGGGACTTCGGCCTGCGAACGCCAGCTAGGCTACCTCGTAAGTCCCTGGACTGAAGAGGGCTCCCAATCAACTACTGCTGTGGCCCAAGAGCTGCTCCGGTACCGTAATCTATGCAAAAAGCACAGAAGTGTAGCATCAGCACAACCGACCCCATGTGCTGGTAAGTGCCTGGCCTAACCCCGGCGAAGTAGTAACGAGGCTAGACAGGACTACCAAGTCAACCTGAGCAGATATTTATATACAAGTACTACAAAGAAAAAAATAACAGCGGAAAGTAATAATTAATACTGGGAGGGGAGCATACTTTTGGGGATAACAGATAAAATAGAACGGTAGGAACAAATAAGGAAAACTACAACCAAATCTCTTCTAACACAGAATACGTGGTCGGCGTGCCACACGATTCCAGTTCATGATATATAAGTGGTCGGCATTGCCACACGATCCCAGTTCATGATATGTAAGTGGTCGGCGTGCCACACGATCCCAGTTCATGATATATAAGTGGTCGGCGTGCCACACGATCCCATTTCATAATATATAAGTGGTCGGCGTGCCACACGATCCCACTTCATAATATATAAGTGGTTGGCGTGCCACACGATCCTATTTCATAATATATATATAAGTGGACGACGTGCCACACGATCCCATTTCATAATATATAAGTGGTCGGCGTGCCACACGATCCCATATCATAGTTCAAAATATCTGGCTTTGTAAAGGAGGCCCCATTAGGGGGATTCGACAACATAACACTTTAACCCGGCAAGGGAACAGCTAACAGCCCAAATATCCCGGCAAGGGAGAGTACATAATAACAGTCTACACGTCGCGGCAAGGGAATAATCACAACACATCCTATTTTAAATCACTTCTTTCTCAAATATCACATTCTGTTCGAGCCATCGC
>NW_017670415.1:306207-352167 GCF_001879085.1 Nicotiana attenuata
CGTCGAATCTGACCAAAACCACAACGAATACGTCACATTATGCTATAGGATCAATACCCAATCGAAAATAATCGAAAAACATCAATAATCCCGAAATTGACAAAACCCGAGCACCGGGCCCACTTCTCGAAACTCAGAAATTTTTACAGAAAAGTGTTCTTCATCTTCTCCCGATTCCGTACATATAAAGAACACCAAAATCGGAGTCCGTTTGACCCCTCAAATCGACCCCTAAAGGTCTCATAATCTCAGGCCCCAAAATTCTATTTTTCTACTGTTTTTCATGAATTAAAGGCTGGGATTATGGTCTATAATCACCCATAAACGAGTTTTAATAATCAAATCACTTACCTCTGTGATACCCACTGATTTTCTCTCTTAAAAGTCGCCTCAGAAGCTTCTTCCCGTTCAAAAATTGGAAGAAAACTCGACCTGCTCATTATAGGTATACTAATCATGCGTTTTACTGCTCCCAATGGATTCCATGGGAAATTCTAATGAATTTAGGCTTTTGAATCACTCAATTTGACCTTATAATGAAGGAGATATGTAGGTTTTAAGATTTGCAAATAGTGCAGGTTTTTAACACGCCGTCAGGGGCAATTTCGTCATTAACCTGAAAATCTGGGCAACCTTGGTAAAATGGTCATAAAATCCTCATACGATGTCCAAATTCGACGATTCTTTTTGCTACGGGTCCGTAATTACGATACGGATCTAATGCTTCATTCAAAACAATAATAGGAGCTCATTTGTTCAATATGATATCATTTATGCTTGAAGAAACGACGTCGAAGCATAAGAAAAACGAGCACAACGCAACCCAAACCTATCCGAAACTCACCCGAGCTCCTCGGGACCGCATACGAAGATACTAACACGTCACATATGATCATTAAAACTTAGTTGCACTCTCAAAATACCAAAACTAACATCAAGACACCAAACTTACATCGAATCCAATTCTTCTAAAACTTCCTAAACACGCATTTGATCAAAAACTCAACCAAATCACCTCCGAATAACCTGAAATTTTGCACACACATCCCAAATCACCTAATGAAGCTATAGCAACTCTCGGAATTCCATTCCGACCCTCGGATCAAAATCTCACATATCAACCGGAATTCGCCAAAATACTAACTTCGCCAATTCAAGCTTAATTCTACACCGGACCTCCAAAATCACTTCCGATCACACTCCTAAGTCACAAATCATCCCCCGAAGCTAATCGAATCGTCAGAATCTGCATCCGAGCCCTCTAACTCATAGGTCAACATTCGGTTGACTTTTCCAAAACAAGCCTTCCTTAAAGAGACTAAGTGTCTCATTTCCTTCCAAAAATCAACCCAATTCAACTCGTTCACGCAAGACACTGATAATGAAGCATAACGAAGCAGGAAATGGGGGAAACGGAGCGGTTCTCATGAGACGACGGGTCGGGTCGTCACACATATCCATAAATTGGATTTCATAAAATATTTAATTCGATTGGCAGCATCAAGAGCAAATAATTTGGTAAAGAAAAGATAGCTAAACTCTACCTGCAGCTATAGCTAGCCCCATCGCGTCCAGACAGTTTATCCTAATTGGCATTCTACCTGAAGCAGTGTGAAAAAATTGGGCTCAAAGTAAATCATGGTGCAAAGAAGCCTATACTAGAATGCCAATTAGGTGGCAACCTAGAAAGTAAAGCATTTTTTAAAAAAAGGAAGGAAGAGCATATTGCATCTGGCTTCCTTCTCTTAACTCTTTATCTTACCTTAAACTTTTATAGATAAATCACGTCTTTCTTCTCCAACTCAGATCCTCTATAATATTTTTCAAACGGTTCAATATCAGCCTCCATGATCTGCAAAAAATATGTAAGGATTTCTCCAATTTTTTCAATGTTAAACGTATCTAATACTCAATTACTATAGACTTGGGTAACTGCTTTACTTGTTACATTTAGAGATGATGTATAGCTCGAAGAATTAAGCTCCTTCATGTATCCAACTATATCTTCTGTTGCATATGTCTTCAACTCGTATGCATTAGATGAAAACACAATATATAGATGTAATGAAGAATCGGTTTTTTTTTTTATCTAATCTATATCCTTTAGAAGCTGAACCACCAAACAGTACAATAGTTGTAGTAAACGCTGAAATATATTACGGTTAAAACAAACTATTTTTGTGGTTTTATTGAAAAAGCGAGCAACTTCAGGTGGCAACATGTATGAATATGTTAATAATGTTTTAAAGTAATTGCAAAAGTATTGAACTATAACCAATTTTGTGGTGTAGTAACCAAGAAACCTATTTAAAAGGATTATAACACTAAATTAAACCTTAATATCACATGATGAATTTAATAACCACACTTGATAATAAAATGCTAAAATTACGAAAAACCAATCAATTGCTAGCTATGAGCCAAAAAGGACAGAAGAGAAGTCATTACTTGTATGACAAACTAACTAAAACACATATACATGTTGCAGATATTGCTGACTCCTTGGTGAAAAAGAATGTTCTGCAAAAAGAAGAGGAGGATAACCGGACAAAGACATCTTATTGTACACTTCTACAGATTGTTGTGACGAATGCGAAAAGGTTGTGCAAAAAATAAATTATTTCCGGGAAAGATGAAAGAAACACACAATCAGTAATAACTAAAAAAAAATTTACATTGCTATAAATAAAGAATGTAAAAGGGCAGTACAAAGAGGTTACCACGGAAACTGAAACAACCAAAATATAAAGAGTGAAAAACTACAGGTAATAACTAAAGGAATGTACACACCTAATTCCTTCCTGCATCATCACGAGATGTTTGTGTTCCTTCTCTGTCTCTCTCATCAAATTCTCTATAATTGTCTTCTTAGATATCGTATTTATTTTGCTTTTTCGCCTTCTAATTATGAAAATAAATTTTAGAAAAATCTAAATATGAAAACATCTCTGTCTAAACTTCTTCCATGATAATTATGATGGAGATACGTTTTTTGGGAGTAACCGAAGGAATACGTTTTTGGGGAGTACTTGATGACAATATGAATGCCCTCAACCTAATTAAGGTCATTGAATTGATTATCTGAAACTACTGCTCTGATTCACTCGCTTAACTTCTAAAGTAATTAAAATATTAATTAATTGAAGGTTTATTATTTTTCTTTAGAGACAATGATAGTTCAGATTTTAAAGGGTATTATTGTAATATGACTTTGAAGGTAGGAGCTTCCTACTTTTAGTATAATATGAGATATGAGATATGAGATATGAGATATGAGATATGATATGATTGGTAAGGCATAGAGCCTGGCGAGACTATTTTGAGGTGACAAGAGCACGAATATCACAGACAAATACCTTTAAATGCTTCTACTAACTTTAGATGTTAATTTTTCTTCTAATTCTTTTCTCCCTTTTTGTGTGAGGGTGCTTCCTTCTTGTGCATTGTGAGCAATAACAAATAGTAAGCTGCAATAACTATGTCATTTTTAGCATTAGGATGTAAATGTGGAGCACTATTAATATGATCTCATAAGTCATAAGGATTGGTGATGGATATCATTGGAGTTTTGAAAGAGGTGAGAATTCAACTTGGTGGTGCAACTAATTAAAATTTGAGTTTTATTATGCTGACTTGAGGCTTGACGATAGTTAATTTGAGATTGGGGGATATATAGATCGAGCCACTGGAAATTTTGAGTGTTGAAGAAGATGGTGGTGCCGCCATCGAAGAGGTGCCAAGCTCTTCAAAGTTTGGACCGTTCCTATATATAGTTCAAGGACAAATTTGATCATTTTTTCTTTACCAGAAAGACCCATGTATCGGACACGTGGCATCACTGGGTGCTAAACAATATTATTAGAGACTAATTTGTTAGTCAATAGGGAATATCTAACTATTTTTGTAATGGTAATGATAGATTTGATCTCAACTATTCACGGAGGATAAATCTGAATTATTTCACAAAGTTTAAAGACAAATTTGACCCTTTTTTCCTTAAAAAAAAAAGGCCACATGTCCTAGTATCCTACTGTAGAGTTAGTGGTTGTCAATTCCATGTAGCAACGGTATAGAATTACACAGACATGCTCATGATTTGGCCATATATAGTGCTATAGTGTTTGATACAGTGCTTCTTGCTGCGTACGGCATCAAAAAGCAGTATTGGTGCCCACGTAGCTTAGCTATTCAATTGAGGTCCAAAATATGCAGAAACTAACTAATAGATTTGTCTCTAGGACAAAATTAATACCATAATGTCACAAATGCTCACATGCGTGTACAAAAGAAATTAACAGTAGAAGATGCACCAAAAAATAAAATCTCATGGTTGTTAGCTACTCTATAACCACAGTGAAAGTGACTATAATGCCGGATCTTATGAACGTTGAACCAAATATTCAAAAGAGAATGTGCATGAGCAGTATCAAACAAGTTCTTCGAGTTTAGTCGTACTCTGTTATAATTAATTAGCTGTTGGAATCACCAATAAACAAGCAACAACCACTTCAAAAAGGCTTCCCGGTAAAATCATATAACTACACGGTATTGATTTATTGTGTACCCTGCATTGATAATTTTTTGTTACAATGCACTTGTTGCATGTGTTATTACTTGTACGTTTCTGATTTGTTTGCGTAACTGACTCTTCAAAGACATACTACTATGTCGCCTTGGTCATATAGCTCAAATGATGTTTGCTCACTGAGTCCTTTTATATTAACCATAACATGAAGTGTTTTTAGAGAATTTTTAGTTTTAGAAAAGCCTAATTTGACTTCTTTACTGATAAAAAAAAACTCTTATTTGACTTGCATTTATTGTTGGAGTGAAATGGATTTGAACAGAGTGGAATGGATAAAGATGATTCATATGGTAACACCAATTAATTTGACAGTGAGAGTAGTTGATTGTTTAATTGACTGACTGAAACATGTAATGGTTTTGCATTCATTTTTACTTGATGCAACTCTGTAACTGATATTTATGTTACATTTATCCTTTTTCAGATTATGTTTCATTTCCCATGAAAGAATCACAATGTTGTGTGTTATTTACCATGCGTCAAAATAGGCACATGTTTGCGAAAAAACTGAATTTGGTTTAGTGCTTATATATTAAAAGAATTACACCACTACATTTTTTAAATAGAAGATTAGTACAAGCAACTCTTATAATATTTGCAAAACTAAAAGATTTCAGCTAATACGAGCTTTAAGCTACATGATTCTGCTTTCAAGCTAGCATTGTGCTATTTGGCAAGTATTCTTGATTTTATTTTTCTTCACACTGCATTACAATTAAGAGTAATAGTTCTCACTGCTTTTCTTCACTATTTTTTTGTGAGTAAGAGTTCTACTAATTATAAAGTTGGTGCAGCTAGCATTTACATGCAAGACGTTTGGTTATGATGGAGATCACTCGATTTGACTCATGTATTTAGGAAGTGTAAAGTCGAGGGAAATTCTAGAGCACCAATACAGACACCGGCAACCTTGATGTTCATGGATTGGTACATTCCTATTACTATTATCGACTTTCTGATGTTATTTTCCTGAAACTGCTTTAATCTTTTGGTTTAGTCTACTTTACTTTCGAACCATGAAAGGTTGTGGCCTTTTAAGTGCATTATGACTGTATGTAGAATTCCCTGGAAGGTTCTCGAATAAAGTTGGCTCTTCCTATCATATTATTCTTTTACCTATCTTATTATTTGAGTTGATATAGTAAGAGTTTTGATTTCATACTTTTAATATTATTAGCACAAGCATTTCAGCTACTTTGGCTAATAACTGATTTTCATGCTCCCTTGAACTCTTTATTCTGGGATGCTAATTTGCAAAATTAGAAAACAATTGCACTGTTCTCTCAGCTGCAACATCCAATTATTTACTGCCTCTTCACACATAAAGATTGCTTAATTTCACTGGTTGGTCTATGCATATTGGGAGATTTATTTTTCCCAGTCTGCAAAGGTACATAAAATATCTTAGTGACAACAAGATTAGTGCATGTAGTATTGCCTTAGTAAACTACCCTCTCAAGATACTCATTTATTTTTTTTTTTTTTTTGGTTGAATCCATTTTAGGGTAACATTTTATGATCTGATTTGATCTTTTGCAGTTACAAAGTAAAGTGTGAGGGAGAATTTAGAGTCAAAGGCACAATTAATTCTAAAGGTATTGCTTGAGGGATTTTTCCTCTTCTCCATCAACCTTCATCACGGACAGTGATAAACTGTTGACCACAATAGAAAGATATTGAATTTACTGAACACTATTATATAATTTCCTGTACCTTTAGTATTAACTAATTTTGCACATGCATATACTCATTGACTAATTTGATTCAATCTTGCAGCTATCAATTATAAAAAAAGAACTCAAATAGAATGGAGAAAAGCTTTGCGTACAAAATTCCCAAAGGCCAGTAATGAACTTATGTTTTGCCAATTATTTTATTTAACATTTAGCTTGCTTGTGTTTTCAATTGAAGTTGACAAATGAGCTATTTTAGCTTTTAAAAACCAGAAGTAAGGCAGTATGTCTAATTTTGAAGAGTTAACTAAAACAAGAACAACTAGGCTTACAATAGGGGAATGATGCTGATAAATCATTATCTTGGTATGTTGTGTTATGAACTTGTAGCCAATATGATTGGATACTTCGATGAACGTCCAGCATAAGCATTTCTGCTTTGGTGATAATTTAAGTAAGTTCTGATAGATTGTTTTCAGCAAATCATGATTTCACCTACTAAAAAGTTGAAAATTAGGTTTGTGGTAATAGAATATAAATCTTTTCTTGCTGGAAACCAATATATGAACATTGATGTATTAGCTTTTGTTTGCAATTCAATAAATTCATTTAATGTTTAATTTGGTTAACACCACACATTTTTAACCTCTTTGTAAGTTATAGTGCACGATACTCTAAATTTTGTTTTTGTTGTTGATGAAGAAGTATTTGGGATCTTTAGGTCTCTCCAATGGAGTAAGAGGAACAATTGAAGCCCTGAGATTTTCTTAAAATAAAATATTCAACCAGTTGAGGAAGAAGGAGTTGAGGAAGAAGGACAGAGCTTTCTAAATGCTTGAAGGATAACAGATTGTTTGCCGAGACCTTGAGAGCTGTTGTTTTAAGCCTCAGTAGCTAAATATTCTGATTGGATTTTTCGAGAAAAGGTCCCTGCTTAATTTATCAGTTGTGATAACATTTACTTGTTTTGTATTTTTATTTCCATTCTTTACTTATAGTTGATTAATTATTTTTCATTTCACTTTTTTATCTTATTCTTTCGTTGATTTTTGCAGTACATGAACCATTGCTCTGATTTCCATATAAATCTCAAAGATAGATAGCTAGCAAGTCAAGCTACAAAGCTAATTCCTTTAATTTACATTTCAAATATTTTTCATCGACTACCCTGGATAGCAAAAGCCCACAAAAGGAAAACCTAGAATATGCATCAAGAATCAGATCAAAAGCACAAACAACTTAGATAAACCGAGGAAAAAAAAGAGACCCATAATCATACTTGATGATAAATCCAAAGTGATTCTGTTAGAAATATGCATTAGAAGCTGCTCTCAGTAAAATTATTTTACTGTTTCAGCTATTTACTGCAATAATTTAGTTTGAATTTGAAATAATTTTGAACTAGTCTTTAGGAGTGAACTAGTCTCTAGGAGTTAGTTATTTTCAGCATATTTTGTGCTGATTTTTAGGTCTTTTAAGTTAGTATTTCTCTTATAAATTGTAGTCCAAATGCAGTAAAATAATATAGTATTTTCAGCTTCAGTTCCTTTTACATCTATTCCAGTATATCTTTTTATTTTCTTGTCATCTTCCCAGTTATTTCCCTTAATTTCTTTTATCAAGAACCAACAATTGGTATCAAGAGCCATCTTCTTAAGGGACCTAAGTAAAATCTTTTCTTGAGTGAGATGGAGATTGAAATGAGTTTTTCTCAATTGGCTCCTCCAGTCTTTGATGGTGAAAATTACCAACTGTGGGCAGTGAGAATGGAGACTTACTTGGAGGCTTTAGATCTTTGGGAGGCCGTGGAAGAGGATTATGTTCTTCCGCTGCCTAACAATCCCACGGTGGCCCAGATCAAGAGTCATAAGGAAAAGAAAACTAGGAAATCAAAGGCGAAAGCAACTTTGTTTGCTGGTGTGCTGCAACAACTTTCACGAGAGTTATGACTCTCAAATCAGCAAAAGAAATCTGGGATTATCTGAAGGGAGAATATACAGGAGATGAAAGAATTCGAGGCATGAAAGTGCTGAATTTAATAAGGGAATTCGAGTTGCAGAAAATGAAGGAATCTGAGACTGTCAAAAAATACTCAGATCGGTTGCTTGGCATTGTTAACAAGGTAAGATTGCTTGGTACTAAATTTAAAGATTCAAGAATTGTTGAAAAATTCTTGTTACGGTGCCTGAAAAATATGAAGTATCCATAACTACCTTGGAAAATACAAAGGATCTATCCAAGATTACCTTGGCAGAATTGTTAAATACATTGCAGGCACAAGAGCAAAGGATGCTTATGAGGCAAGATGGTATGGTTGAAGGAGCCTTGGCAACCAACCACAAAACTCAAAGCAAGGGTAATAATGTAAAAAAAAATTACCCACCTTGTCAGCACTGTGGCAAAAAAGGTCATCCACCGTTCAAATGTTGGAAGAGGCCAGATGCAAAGTGCAAAATTTACAACCAACTTGGTCATGAAGTTGTAATTTGCAAAGGCAAATATCAAAAGCATGAAGCAGATGCCCAAGTCGCCAATGAAGAAGAAGAAGAAGATCACTTGTTTGTGGCAACTATTCTTTCAACTAAAAAATCTGATTTTTGGTTGATTGACAGTGGTTGTACAAACCACATGACATATGACAGAAATCTTTTCAAAGAGTTCACGTCTATAGGAAATAAGAAAGTCAGAATTGGAAATGGTAATTATATTCTTGCTAAAGGAAAAGGAACTGTTGCAATCCCAACAAATTCAGGTACTAAGAAAATTTCACATGTTCTTTATGTTCCTGATATTGATCAAAATTTATTAAGTGTTGTACAACTAATGGAAAAAGGATTTAACGTCTCCTTTGAAGATAAATATTGTATCATTTATGATGCAACTGGACTTGAGATTTTAATTAAAATGAGAGGTAAAAACTTCTCATTTGATCCAACCGAAGATGAAGAATGGAGCCCAAAGAATCTACAAAGTGCAGATAATCCTCCAAAAGAGGACATATGTGAAAATGAGACAAAGAAGTTGCCAATATTTCAGAAAAACAAAATTTGGAAGAAAGTTTACAAGCCTCAAGGCAAAATGCAAATGTGGAAGAAAGTTGACAAGCCTCAAGTCAAAATGAAGCCGAAAAAAGAGCCAACTTATTTCATTGACAATCATGAGATGCAGCAAAATAGAAAATTGAACTCAATTTACTACAAGTCCAAAGATCAGTTGGCAGATTTACATACAAAGTCGCTTTCAGTTAAAGGTTTACAAGGCACAAATTCAGAATTTGCAGCTTCAAAAGCAAGGAGGAGTGTTAGAAATATGCTTTAGAAGCTGCTCTCAGTAAAATTATTTTACTGTTTCAGCTATTTACTGCAGTAATTTAGTTTGAATTTGAAATAATTTTGAACTAGTCTTTAGGAGTGAACTAGTCTCTAGGAGTTAGTTATTTTCAGCATATTTTGTGCTGATTTTTAGATCTTTTAAGTTAGTATTTCTCTTATAAATTGTAGTCCAAATGCAGCAAAATAATATAGTATTTTCAGCTTCAGTTCCTTTTACATCTATTCCAGTATATTTTTTTATTTTCTTGTCATCTTCCCAGTTATTTCCCTTAATTTCTTTTATCAAGAACCAACAGATTCAAATGGACAGATGAAAAAATAAAAAATAAGATAGTAAGTAAGATAAAAAGAAGTAAGTAATAAAGAAGAAAGTGAAGTGGGGTTGTTACACGAAAAGGTCAAGAAGCATGTGTTCAGGCAAGAAAGAGAGATCAGAAAAGGAAGAAATATGGAGGAGGGCAGAGCCAATAGCGAGACAAAGAAGGGAAGGCGGGTCGGTTCTCATTCATGCATTCATTTATTTATCCCTTTTACTCACTCCGATACTTTCTCCTTTTGCTAACACATGTGACAGAGCAGTAGAACAAAGCAATCACTTGTTTATATCTAAAGATTTGTATTGTCTGTCAATGGAGAGAACTTGTGTTGGAAGCTATCCTATGAAGAGACATACTGAAAAGTGAAAACCATGCCTTTCGAATTGAATGCAATACTTGTCTTCCAAATAAAAAATGGCTTATTGGCTTTGGTTGGCTGCTATAATGCTGCATAAAATAGTATGGACCAGCCTTGATTCACATTTTTACCATGTAGGAGTTGTATTGCAAGACTTTGACCTGCTCAATGTAACATTTGTATTTTATATTTCTGTAAAGAAAAAATAGAAATTTGACTTGTCAAAAAGCTTTCTTATTGTTTGTCACTACTATCTTTACATGACTGATGGTGATACACAGGTGAGAACTAATTTACTAAAGGATATAGGTAATATTTATTGACCTGTTAATTATTCTTTTTAGGGAAAATGAAGAAACGGAGTTTAGATGAAGTGTTTGATGAATATCCTGAGACAGTATTCCAAGCAACTTTTGATAATAAGTAGTACACTTGGTCTTTTAGGCCTGGTAAATCATGTGCTTTTGAAGATCTATTTTCCCAAAGACAAGAAACAGAATCAGAAAGGAGGATGAAAACACAACCAAGTGTGACCAATGCAAGACCATAGAGAATTTGTTTTGTTGTTCTTGAAACTTACTTTTTGGCATATTTGCTACCATGTATGATTAAACAACTGAAAGACTCCTTTTACCAGTTAGAAAATTTCAACTTCTTCAGTGATATTTTGTTATAGCAATCAAGCAAAAAGCATAAGATCATTGTATTTGGCATTCCCTATCACCCGTTCACGAACTCATTAGCTACTACTTTGCCAACATCTCTTGGCACGCCCTCAACCTAAATTAATATGTCGATCTTTTTCCATATTGAGTTTAATACTAGAATTACCTTAGCACAAATATATGTATAAAATTTTGTGTGCCCTCGGTTTTGCGGATTTTATCGCATTTAGCATCAAAATGTACTTGATATTCATAGTGCATTTGACAACAAAAAATGAATCGTAGTAGTTGCTTTTACAAATTTTAATTGATGTAAGCCTGTCTGTAACGGTAACGACAAAAATTTCTGGTCTGTAGCCATTTGTTTGAAAAATATGGATTAGGAACTTGGCAAGTAAAATTTTAAAAGCTGGAAAATCACATTTAACAACTTTTAATTTTTGTTGGATTCATGGCAGGTTTCATTTGCTACTTTCTTACTTGAGAATAGTAACTCAAGTCCATTATCTAAAAGAACACCTATAATGTTCATGGATAAAAGAAGCGCAAAAAAATTGACTGAACATTAGCTTGACACATCCTAATGTAATCTGTAATGTTTGTGTGAGAGACAAAAATTAAGTTATCTGTAATGTTTGTGTGAGAGACAAAAATTAAGTAATCTGCAATGTTTATGTGAGAGAGATTCCAGAAGAGAATGATTGCACATAGGTCAAACATTCTGCTGTATCTGGTAACGTATATGATTTCTTTTGTAAATGATTTAAAAAGTGATTGCTCTCGAGAAAAACTTGTGGCTCTTAATAACTCCTTTTTGAGTTGAAATTGAGTTTGATCTTAAGTTTTATTTTGGACCATTTTGAATCTTTGATGATTGTGTGAAATTGATGAAGGGTTGATTTGATTACTTTGCCCTAATTATTTTGGGATGGCTACTTCAGATTGCACTTTCATATATTTCCTTAAAATTGCATGCCATCTGTTTGACCAATTGGTTGAACCACAACCATTGTTCAAGCAGATTGGCAAAGTTCTCTGCCGCAGCAAGTATTATTCTTGGATCATCCATAGTTTAAATAATTTGCATACTTATGCATTGGTCAGTACCCTTCACGAGACAACAATTTATTTGTGGAACTTTTTTGAAATTTATTCATTGTTTGCTTTTCCTTCAATGAATCATCGATTAAGTGAGACTTCTTCAAGCCATGGTTGACTTTCATTTGGGCTGGAATCTTACTCAAAACCTCTGACAATTTGAGCAAATATTGAGATCATATACTTTCGGTTTGACGGTGTTCCTCACATTTACGTTATTATAATTCGAATCATTGTTTCACATGATTATATTATCGATAGAATCATTGTTTCATGTGAATATCCGTTCTTTTTTAATTCCAATTTCTACTTTTGTGAAGAACATTATAGAAACATTAACTACTTAACTATGTATTTATGGACTATTAACCATCTGATGTAGAAACCAATGCTAAAGTTGAAACTGCCTGTATTATCCGATTAAAACTAGATGTATTGTGCCTCTCGTGTATGAGCTCAATACTTTTATTGACAAAGGAACCAACTGTTTTAAGGAAATATCTGAAGAAGATTTTAACATAGCTTCAAACAATGAAGCAAGTATAACTTAATATGAAGAGGTTCCACAAATGTCAAGCTAGCAAAAAAGATGGCATTTCTCCTTATGACTTGCCCGATCTCCATACGTGCATGCTGACCAAATTTTGTGGTTGGAACATGTGTATTGTTGTCTTCTTGGATAAAATTTACCGAACAAATTATTCTAACATCCTGTATTGGTATTGCTCTTTTGAATGCAGTTAAACTGCTTTCTGGATACTCCTATACTTGGAATATGTCATGGCGACACGAGGTAAGCATACTTGATTACAAATCTAAACTTTCTTTTTCCCATATTATTTTGACAGAAAGATTTAAGTAGCTCCAATTTCTTATTAACCTTCTTGCTCTTTCTTCGTCTTTTTTGCTTTTTTTAACTTAAGTAAATATTTATTTTGCTATACTTTTTGTCATAGTGAAATACTGAAACTATACTATAATCATTTGGGACAGAGAGGGGACGTAAAACTATACTATAATAATGTGGAATATATAATAATAATTGATCAAAGGTGAAAAGAGCCAAGTTCGTTGGTAGTGTATATTATATACACAGAGAGACTGTAGCCAAGATGTCATGGAATATGAATATATGATATAATGATAGTTTCCAGACTTTTCATTGTCTTATTGTGTGTGAAGAATATATGTGATTGAATGTGCAAGAGTAAGATTGAGAACATTACAAATTTAAGTGCTACAGAATACGGTTGAAATTAAATATTATCTTACAATGTCAAGTGCAATTGATGATGGAAGAATTAGGGAGTGGGATGCAGTACCAATTTGTTGCTTATCCCTATCAATGTTTCACTTGGGATTTTTATTTGTTTGTTGGCGAAGACTCCTGTAAATAGCTTGAATTTGTGACATTCGGTGATTCATTAATGTCAAAAAAGAATAAGATGACAGAGCAATAAAGGGAATCGTACAAGGGTATATTAGCCACCTGTTCCAAAAGAAAGTAGTGGAACTTGGATCAACAGGCAATAGTCTTCTCTTCTTAAGATATACGTAGTGGCTCATTCTTTGAATTGTGAGGATGTATGCAAATTTACCAATAGAGAAGAATTTGGTTTAGTTGAGTCCAAGCACTCAAAAGTTCTGTGACTAATTACCAAACATTTTGCCATTCTGTATATTTTTGACATGTTTATTTGATTGCAGATATTTTTGGCCAAGAACTACTAGAAAAAGGACCAGAAAGAAGACCAAAGACCGCATACGTAAATAGTTATGTCATACATGTTGTAAATGCTGTGGCAAACAATGTATATCTTGTTCAAAATATATGTAAATTAAGTGTGTATCACTTAGCATGAAATATTATCTACTCGATGCTTGCGAGTTTAATTTAGCTGCAATTATATATCATGCAGAGTTAAATAATGTTGGGCCTGTGCTGGCACAGGCTGCATCAACCTAGTTTCTATATATTAGAAGAGCTAGTGGTTTCGACATGTGTGTTTAGTGGAATTTAATTCAGATCTGAGGGCAATTTAGACATTTAATCTATTAGCTAATGTGGTTTTGTTTCTGCAGCCAACACATCTTCTTTGCTTTCTTTATTAGCCACGTATCTCTTAAGTTTTTCTTTAATTTAGATTTTGAGATTGATTCTCACATCTGATTCTCTTCGAGCACAAATCTAGCTGTAGGTATGTGTTCAATCAATTTTGCACTTATCTTTTTTCTACTTTTTCCTTCCTTCTTTTTCCATTTTGGGTTTCTTCTAGGTGCTCTTCATCATTGTTAATTTTGATTCTGAAGTTCAGTGATTGTTGTAGGTTCTTTTCTGATTGTCTCCAGATCCTTTTTCTGTTCTTTTAATTTCTGCCTTATATTCTTTTGGGTTCTCTATGATTTTAAACTTTGCAATCTTATGGCATGTGTGTGTTAAATCGAGTGGTAAAACAGTGTTTTTAATGCAATTTCATGGTTGATGTATGCTAAATCGAAGTCTGCGAGTCCTGTAGGTGCTAAATGGGAGGCTGATACTCAACAAGTCTTAATTTAGGATTTTTTTTTTATTTATGAAATTATTTGCAGCTCAAATTTTATTTTGGCGAAGATGAATTGAAATCAAAAAAATAATTCAGTGTCCTTGGACAAAAATTGATTTTTGTGTGACACTGCGTGGGAACATCAGGTGCGAATAATTTTTTTACCTAAACGAACAATCGTAAGAAATTAAAGGTAAAGCAGCTCTCAAGTGTGTCTTAATGTTAGATGTTATATACCATGTTGAACTTTCTTTTTCTATAAACCTTTTTCTGATATGAAATTGCACAAAAATAAAAGTTAATACAAGATACATGAGTAACTTTTGTTAGGGGCCTTTTAGCTGTTTACAAACAAAACAAAATCAAGTCGGATCACCAGCATTATAAAGTTGAAGGACAGTCTACACAGAGTTCAAAATCAGCATTCTTGTTTGGGTCTTTCTGCCACAAACATCACAGGTTTTCTTCATTTGTGGACAGTCCACGCGAAGCTTAACTTTGCTAGCCAAACCAGCAAATGACACTTGCAGTTGGAGAAAGAGAAGTTTACTTAGCTAAGGAAAGGTCACAATTTCACATCCTGAAAAAAAGAAAGAGATGAGAATAATAACCTGTCATTAGATATTTGTATCGGAGTAGAGCATGTGGAGGGCCAGAATCCCATAATGACATCCTTAAATTCATGAGATAGATGGTCAACTGCAGTGATCAAGAAAGAGCAATAATATAGGTCACACTACAATCCCCCATAAAACAACATTAGAAGACTGACATTATACATGATTTTGTGCTTCCCATTGTCAGTAGCAATTTGGGAGAATACATAAATTCTGCTTCATGGTTTCCGTGCAAATGATAAGAAGAACAACAACTAACACTCAACTAATAAATCATCTCAACCTCAACTATTAAAATTTTTAACTAAGATAAAAACAACTATACTACACACAATAGAGTAAGAAATAATTTCAGTATTACAGTATAATTTAAGCAATAGTTTACGTACCTCCAGCAACTAAGGTGTTGCAGGTGGTGAACACCAAATTCTCCCTTCATATTTTCACTTGTAGATACTCCAGTTGTGATGAGATCCACGTCAACATATTCAAGAAACATATTAAATAGTGCTCAGTATACTTGAAACAAGTCAATGATATAAATGAGTTTTCAATTGAACATTTACACGAAAGAGGTATTTTTAAACTGGAAGAATCTTCTTCGCTCAACCAAAAGTTATTTGACGTTCTAAGAATTAAAATTCAAAACAGAATAGCTGAGTACCAATTATCTTATGCATTTAAGAAGACAAAGTAGTGTCTCCAGCTTACAGGCTAAACGCTATGTTAGAGTAAACATGTTTCTTAGAACATTACTTGCAACAATCTACAGTACGTACTCTAAACTATATAGCTCTTTCAGCCTTTATCGAAAGTCACTTCAACATACCAAAATTAGAGACAACAGCTCCCCTCGACCACCTTTATTGTGCCAAATAAAATAAGTCAAACACTCGAATCCAAAATGGAATAAACATAATACTGCCAATATATAGCTCTTTCAGCCTTTACTGAAAGTCACTTTACCACACAAAAATTAGAGACAATAGCTCCTCTTAACTACATTTATTGTGTCAAACAAAATAAGTCAAACTTACCAAGACATTGCTATTTAAAACTTTGACTTGTCAGATATACTTCTTTGTAAAAAAAATCATATTGACATAGAAGCTTTCGAGTCCCCATCAATATGGTATATTTCACTCATGGTGGAGCACATAATCGAATTAAAAAACAAAATATGAAAAAGAGATATGGACCTTAATGATGAACAGAACTTTGATCAATATTACTTCAACCACCAAATCCTTGAACGCCAAACCTCAAACATAGTCTCTTAAGACATCCTCGTACAAATGGACCTTGACAAATAAACATTGGATTATAAAGTAGACCAAGCCCGAACATCACATTAACCAAAGGACTCCTAAGAGCACGTATCGTTGCTTCCGAGAAGAGAAGAACAAACCAAAATGCTAAAGAAAAGCTCATGCAATATTGAGTGGTAAATAAAACATTTACTTATCAAGTGCATTAATTGCTTATTAGACACTTAATTAGCAGTATAATACGATCAATATTTTTTTTTTGGCAATCTAGATAACAACACAACGCAAAAGATTCTTCAATTCTCAATAAACAAGGGCCATAGTCAATATGTTTAGCAGTCCCCTTTGAGAATCTATAGTGGTATGCATTTCAAAATAATATAGCAATAACAACTAGCATTTCTGGAAAGTTGTATTTCACTAATAGAACTAGCAAACTTTTTATTTTATTTAAAAGATCTCCAGCCAGGAATTGATATTTGAATTTTTTTTGTTTCTAATAGACCACCCTTAATAATCAAACCAGCATGAAAGCATCAGAATGAAAAATGTGTACAAACTGGTGGCCAACTGGAAAACAAATCGAACAAATTTATTTGACACCAATATACAACCACCATTTATTTGTATTTTGACAAAAATTAGTCATAGTCATTGTGGCAGAGTCAACTTCACTAAACTACACCAGCAAAAGACCAAACAAAATAAGGGGAAAAAAAGTTAAGACAAAATAACTAAAAATCGGTACGAAACTAAACTATAGTAATCAACCAGAAAATAAGAAAAAACTCTTCGCTAAAACTCTTTCAATTCTTCTACTAGACAACCTAAAGATCCCTAAGAGATAAGCAAACACCAG
Organism: Nicotiana attenuata; assembly: GCF_001879085.1. Lineage (NCBI taxonomy): Eukaryota > Viridiplantae > Streptophyta > Magnoliopsida > Solanales > Solanaceae > Nicotiana > Nicotiana attenuata. The sequence continues at coordinate 323,523 of NW_017670415.1, forward strand.
CACTGAAAGAACAAAAATACACAAAAGCTGAGAAAATACATATTTACAAGAGTTAAAGTTCAAATTAAAGTGGTATAGATTAAGCAGAAGATTTTACCAAACGTAGATTCAAGTGTCACCGGTGATGGAGATGAATTATCGCTGGCGATGGAGATGAATTGCTGCTGGTGATGGAGATGAAGTGTCGCTGGAAACCCTAAAGTAAGAGAAGGAAATATTGGGCATATTTTGAGTTCTCGGTTATTTAAAAGGTTATAAAATTAAAAGAAATATACCGGCGATTCAAAACTAACGCACAAGTGCCGTATTAAAAATATTAAATATGGCGCCTACAAATCCGCCATTATTTAGAGTCAATTACAGCGGCTCTATTTAACCGTCATTTTATAACCGCCACAATTTTCGCGATTTTTTTTGTGGTGAAAGAACTTTTAAATTGTCCAAAATACTGAAATTGATTGAGAAAAAGTCTTAACGTTTATCTTACTTATTTAGACACTTAATATTTTAAAATGAGATAAACAGGACAATAAGGGGGAAACATAAAATAAAAATAAAGTCGAAGAGAAAAAGATAGATGGCTTTCTTGGTTGCGTAGATTTGCCATCTCACATTCTCCACAAAAACTTCATATAAGTAAATATATAGATATCCATTCTTCCACTACGTGTATCATGTATGCTATTAAGAATGGTTATATAGACGTTTTATTACGCCGCAAAACTCTTTTCCTAGTTTCCTTTAGTTATCTTTAATTCCTTGAAGGTGCTAAAAGTTTTAACTCACACATTCTTATTTTTGAAATCAAATAATCATGTCCATGTAATATTTTTTAAAAAAAAAAATATTCCTGTAATATTTGCATGAGCAGACTATGCTAAAAAGGTAAAACTATCTTGGTCAGCATGAAGTTTACGCGCACTTACAACTTTCAAAATTACTTATCATGAAATTGAATTATGAAACACTTTTTAGAGAAGAGACAAGCTTTGATTAGGGAAGAAGGATTTTGTCGTAGCCTAAACACCTGTTAGTGCCTCTCTCTTTTTTTTTTTTTCCAGCAATGCAAACTTCTGCTAAACTACAAAATTATGGAATTGTGACTCAACAAATAGATGGCTAAACAATATGTAGATAGTCGTATAGTCAGATATAAAAACACATGTATTCCATATTTTTAATTGTAATTGCATCATAGAGGAGGAAGTATTATTTTTAACTGATCCATGAAATCTGAAATTGCATATCCATAAATTGGATTTCATAAAATATTTAATTCGATTGGCAGCATCAAGAGCAAATAATTTTGTAAAGAAAAGATAGCTAAACTCTACCTGCAGCTATAGCTAGCCTCATCCAGTCCAGACAGTTTATCCTAATTGGCATTCTACCTGAAGCGGTGTAAAAAAATTGGGCTCAAAGTAAATCATGGAGCAAAAGAGCCTATAGTAGAATGCCAATTAGGTGGCAGTCTAGAAAGTAAAGCATTTAAAAAAAAAAGGAGGAAGAGCATATTGCATCTGGCTTCCTTCTCTTACCTCTTAATCTTACCTTAAACTTTTATAGATAAACCACGTCTTTCTTCTCCAACTCAGATCCTCTATAATTTTTTTCAAACGGTTCAATATCAGCTAGCCTCCTTGATCTGCAAAAAATATGTAAGGATTTCTCCAATTTTTTCAATGTTAAACGAATCTAATACTCAATTAACATAGACTTGGGTAACTGCTTTACTTGTTACCTTTAGAGATGATGTATAGCTCGAAGAATTAAGCTCCTTCATGTATTCAACTACATCTTCTGTTGCATATGTCTTCAACTCGCTAATAGGTATACATTAGATGCAAACACAATATATAGATGTAATGAAGAATCGTTTTTTTTTTTATCTATTCTATATCCTTTAGAAGCTGAACCACCAAACAGTACAATAGTTGTAGTAAAAGAGTGACACTCTGAAATTTATTATGGTTAAAACAAACTATTTTTGTGGTTTCATTGAAAAAGCGAGCAACTTCAGGTAGCAACATGTATGAATATGTTAATAATGTTTTAAAGTAATTGCAAAAGTATTGAACTATAACCAATTTTGTGGTGTAGTAACCAAGAAACCTATTTAAAAGGATTATTACACTAAATTAAACTTTAATATCACATGATTAATTTTGATAACCACACTTGATAATAAAATGCTAAAATTACGAAAAACCAATCAATTGCTAGCTATGAGCCAAAAAGGACAGAAGAGAAGTCATTACTTGTATGACAAACTAACTAAAACACATATACCTGTTGCAGATATTGCTGAGTGAAGTACACTCCTTGGTGAAAAATAATGTTCTGCAAAAAGAAGAGGAGGATAACCGGACAAAGACTTCTTATTGTACACTTCTACAGATTGTTGTGACGAATGCGAAAAGGTTGTGCAAAAAATAAATTATTTCCGGGAAAGATGAGAGAAACACACAATCAGTAATAACTAAAAAAAAATTACATTGCTATAAATAAAGAATGTAAAAGGCAGTACAAAGGGCAGAGAAACACACAATCAGTAATTCCTTCCTGCATCATCACGAGATTGTGACGACCCGGCCGGTCGTCTTAAGAATTAACATCCCGATTCCCTATTAACTGCTTTCCCCAAGTCTATTTATGCTAATTTGAATTGTCGGGATGTTCGGTTTGAGCTTCGGAGAGTTTTGGGATACTTAGTCCTTAAATGAGAGCTTAAGTGTTGGAAAATTGCCCGTAGTCGGAACAGTGCGAAGACGGCCTCGGAATGGAAATCTGATGGTTCCGTTAGCTCCGTTAGGTGATTTCGGGGTTGGGAGCGTCTTCGGAATGTCTTTTGGAGGTCCGTAGCTGATTTAGGCTTGAAATGCCGAAGTTTGAATTTTTGAAGTTTCCGGTCCGATAGTGAGATTTTGATCCAAGGGTCGGAATAGAATTCCAGAAGTTGCAGTAGCTCAGTCATGTCATTTGGGATGTGTGTGTAAAATTTTAGGTCATTCGGACGAGGTTTGGTTAGGTTTTTTATCGAAAGCGTGTTTTGATGGAATTTGAAGTTCTTAGGCTTAAATCATTGGTTAATTCGAGTTTCCGACGTTATTTTAGGTGGTTTAAGGGTTGGTACAAGCTTGAATGATGTTATGGGATATGTCCGTAGGTTTGGTTGAGGTCCCGGGGGCCTCGGGTGTGTTTCGGGTGCTCAATAGAGCATTTTGGAGTTGTGAAAAGTTGTAGAAAATCCTTCAGCAGTTGCAGGTCCAATTCCTTCTTCGCGTTCGCGACGCTCCTATCGCGTTCGCGTAGCTCTGACCTTCTTCTTCTTCGCGTTCGCGTCCTCCTCCACGCGTTCGCGTAGTGTAATCTGGGAGGAGGACAAATTTCTTCATCGCGTTCGCGTAGCACTGCCAGTCCAGGCCTTCGCGTTCGCGTACCATTCCACGCGTTCCCGAAGGACAATTTTACAGCCTTCACTTTTTCTTCTTCGCGAACGCGAGCCTACTTCCGCATTCGGGACGCATTAAATGACTGGACAGTTATAAACAATTCAAAACCGAGGGTTAGCCATTTTTATCAAAACACAAGCTTGGGAGCTCGGATTTGGGAGAAATTTTGAGGGATTTTCGAGGGCAACGACTGGGTAATGATTCTCTACTCTCTTATGCTTAAAACCCACTAATCTAATCACGAATTCCTCCTTAATTTCGGATTTTTGAATGAAAGATGGGTAAAACTTCATAGACCAAATTATTGAGTTTTGAGTGGGTGTTTGACCTCCTATTTGAGAGATTTTTATATGGTTAGACTCGTGAGAGTACGAGCGTTCTGGAAATGTAAAATTTATCCAATTTCAAGACGTTGGTCTGAGGGGCGTTTTGGTCATTTTACCTAAATTCACGTCTTAGCTTTAAATTAAATAGTAGAATCAGTTGCTTGAGATGTTATTTATGATATGTAATTGAATTGAATAGATTTGGGGTATTTGGAGTCGGATACTCGTGGCAAACGTGTGGTTTCGAGTTCATTTTGGAGCCGGTTTGAGGTAAGTAGCTTGTCTAACCTTGTGTGGGGGACCTTCTCCCCTTAGGATATGATACTTGGTAATTGAATGCCTTGTACGTGAGGTGACGAGTGCGTATTTGAGCTAATTGTTGAAAAATCCGGTTTTACTTTAAGTACTTAAACTGAGTTCCTTCCTTACTTGCTTTATTCTACATGCAAAATATATCATGTGTTAGTTTAGAAGAGCATGATTAGTTGAATTAATTGCCTATTTGCTTAAACTGCCTTAATTGCATTATGTGAAGCATGTTAGGCTAGAATTTACTGTTTACTCATTACGGACTTAGTTTTATTTTGATGCCCTTGAGCTGTTGTTGTGTGTTTTTAAATTGGGACTACGGGACGACATCCCGGGAGATTCCCTGTGCGTAATTATAGTCTGGATTGAGGTGCGGGATACCAAGAGATCCCTGGCACGTGTATTGAGGATACCAAGAGATCCTCGGGATACCAAGAGATCCCTATAGTGAATATTGTGGATACCAAGTGATCCCGATTATTTATCTTGCTGTGAGGGGGTATTTTCTTGTAGATGCTTTTATCTCTGTTTCCGTTATTGCACTATTATTATACTGAGGTTAGGCTTGGCACTTACTGAGTACCGTTGTGGTGTACTCATGCCCCTTCTGCGCATGTTTTTCATGTGCAGATCCAGGTACCTCCACCCAGACGTATCACCCTCGAGGCGGAGAGATCTAGCAGAGACTTCGAGGTACATCTGCCGCGTCCACAGACCAAGGAGTCTCTATCTTATTCTAGCTTTAGCAGATATACTTCCTTTCTTACTGTTATTTTAGACATTCTGGAGTTAGAGCAGTGTATTCATTCTGTTAGCTTGTGTTCCCGTGAGTTTCCGGGTCTTGGGATGATATTGTAGACTTCCGTGTTATGGAATTGTATATGCCAAGTGACATCTGTACACCGTATTTTCTTTTAACTGTTCAAAGTTGAATTATTATTTTCTGCAAGTTATTTTATTTTCCGCATTTTAGGCTTACCTAGTTGTAGAGACTAGGCGCCATCACGATATGTTGACGGTGGGTGAACTGGGGTTGTGACAAGTTGGTATCAGAGCTCTAGGTTCATAGGAGTCACGGAACACAGGCCAGTTTATTAGAGTCTCGCTGATCGGTACGGAGACGTCTGTACTTATCTACGAGAGGCTATGTAACTGTTAGGAAAGAAAATTCCACTTCATTTGATTTCCTTATCGTGCGAGATTTTGATATCACAACTGCACTTCTGTCTTTCTGTTCTCTCACAGATGGTGAGGACACGCACTACCCGAGAGGATCAGGCACCCGCGCTCCCTACTGTAGCTGTCAGAGGCCGGGGCCGGGGTAGAGGCCGAGGATGCGCTCGTGGTGCAGCCAGAGCACCCGCGCAAGCTGCCGCCGAGGCACCACCAGCAGCACCAGCCGGAGTCCAGACACCCGATACGTCTGCCACTACTACTCCAGCACTCCAGGAGACTTTGGCACAGTTTATGAGTATGTACACCACTCTGGCTCAGGCAGGGTTGCTTCCCCTTGCTGCAGCCACATCCCAGGCTGGGGGAGGAGCACAGACTCCCGCCGCCCGCACTCCTGAGCAGCGAGTGCATGTTGAGCAGGCCTCTTTATTCTGGGATGCTGATTTGCAAAATTAGAAAACAATTGCACTGCTCTCTCGGCTGCAACATCCAATTATTTACTACCTCTTCACACATAAAGATTGTTTCAGTGGTTGGTCTATGTTTATTGGGAGATTCATTTTTCCCAGTCTGCAAAGGTATAGAAAATATCTTAGTGACAACAAGATTAGTGCATGTAGTATTGCCTTAGTAAACTGCCCTAGGATCTTTTGACTGTTGGGACATACATGTTTCTCGATTAGCTCGATCTGTTGCACATTTTCTATTATGATATCTATTAGCACAAATGTAGAATAAAGGGAGAATAAGAATCTCTTGGGAAATGTTAAAATGAGTCGAACGTTATAAGATCCGGCATTATGGACACTTTCAGTGTGGTTATAGGGTAGCTAACAACCATGAGATTTTACTTTTTGATGCATCTTCTACTGTTAATTTCTTTTGTATGCATGTGAGCATTTGTGACATTATGGTATTAATTTTTTCATAGAAACAAATCTATTAGTTACTTTCTGTATATTTTGGATGTTCGCGGATATACATCTTCTCTCTCTTTTCCCATTTTTTATAGACTAATTTATTACGCAGACAATGAACAGCCTTGCAATGGCAAGAAGCAAGCTGAAAGGACACATTGGCCCTTGCCTTGATTTTCTTATAGAGCATTTTTCTTATGATATTTTTTGCACATTTTGTATAGAAAAGAACTACATAGTTTTGTACAGTAACTCTTTTTATTATGGTTACTTATTTTCATATCGGGATGGACAACTATGTCTGCACCTAAAATTTGCCAGAAATATTGCCAGACAGCTCAAAGCAGCTGAATTTATTCTGTGAGTGGTGGAAATTGTGTAATTGCTATTATACTATCCCAAACAAGTTCTATGTGGATTTTGTACTTCCATTCAAATTTTGGTTCTTGCAAATAGTATAACATTAGTTTAAAATCGTGTAATCTTTTATATGTACCTATTTCTCTCCTTTATCTTCAATAAAAATAAGTGTTTTCTCTTCTACAAGCACGGGCCATGCGTACCTAGTACCATTATACATCATGAAAAGAAATTATTTTTTTTCGTTGAAATGAAAGAAAATACTTTTTATTAAATCATTCTGTTAAAGAGAATTCTTTTTATACGTCATGAAATGAAAGTACTTTTTTTTGTTGAAATGAAATAAAATACTTTTTATTGCATTATTTTGTTGAAATGAAAGAAAATACTTTATATACAGCATGAAAAGAAAGTACTGTTTTTGTTGAAAAGAAAGAGAACACTTTTTTTACATCATGAACAGAAAATATACTTTTTTTTTGTTGAAATAAAAGAAAATACTTTTTACTACATCATTTTGTTGAAATGAAAGAAAATTTTCTTTATACATCATGAAAAGAAAGTATTTTTTTTATTGAAATGAAACAGAATACTTTGATTGCATTATTTCGTTGAAATTAAAAAAAAAACTTAGAATTTTTTTTTAATGTTCTTGAGTGAAACGGACCTTATTTGGGAAAAATTAGAAAATTTGATGTTCTTGAGTGATTTCATGATTTTGGTGCTACATTCATAGTTGTTGATGTTATTTTGGTGATTTGAATGCACGAGCGAGTTCGTATGATGTTTTTGGGTTAGTGTACATGTTTGGTTTGGAGCCCCGAGGGCTCGGGTGAGTTTTGGATAGGCCACGGAGTAGAATCGTACTTGGGAAAATTGCAGGTTTCAGCTATTCTATTGCATGCGAAGGCTATGTCGCAAATGCGAAAATAGCCCAGGACAGCGTCATCACTTGCTCTAAATTAAAATCTGTGTTTCCAAGGCCTTAAAAACCTCTTTTAGAGTTACCTCGATTTGCGTGCGCAGTCCGGGCGCGTAGGCGAAAAGCTTAAATATGAAAATATGTGAAAATGATAAATATTGGCTATAAAAACGAGTAAATTTGACTTCGGACAACATTTTGGGTAAACGGACCCGGACCCGTGATTCGACGGTCCCGGAGGGTCCGTAGGAAAATATGGGACTTGGGCATATGCCCGGAATCGAATTCCGAGGTCCCAAGCCCGAGAAATAAATTTTTAAAGAAATTGTTTTCTGAAACTGTTCAAGGAAATTTGAAATGAAATTTGATTAGAACATGATGGTATCGGGCCCGTATTTTAGTTCCGGCGCCCGATATAGGTCTTATATATGATTTAAGATGTTTCTGTGGAATTTGGTGAAAAACGGATGTCACTTGACGTGATTCGGACTGAAATTGCAAAATTGATGCTTAAAGAAGTTTTGAGAAAATTTCATTGATCTCGAGATTTAATTTGATGTTCATGATGTTATTTTGATAATTTGATTACACGAATAAGTCCCTAGGATGTCTTTGAGTTAGTATGCACACTTGGTTTGGACTTCCGAGGGCTGGGGGGAGTTTCGGGTAGGTTCCGGGATGTCTTAGGCTTAATACATAGTTGTTGCAGGTCCAGAGAAGTGGAAAGCCCCTGAACAAACCAGTGCTGGCCGCACAAAATGGAGTGCTGCCGCAGAGGGGTCTGCGCGGCCGCACTAGATTTGGTGCGGACCGCGGTGAAGAACACTTCACTGATCCGACTTTGGAAGCCTATATCTTTTGATCCATAAGAAATTTTGAGATTATTCAAAAATGACAGTTGTAGCCCTTCGTGTCTAGTTTTCAGAAACATATTATAATAGGCATTTGGACATCTATAGAGAAAGTGTGACGACCCAAAGGGTCATCACCTGTTTTCTTACTCATTCCGTGCTTCCGAGGCCTTGAACACCTCATTTATAGTCGCCCCGATTTGCGTGCGCAGTCCGGGCGCGTAGCCGGACAGCTTAAATATGAAATTCTGTGTTAAATGCTAAAATTTGATAATAAAATGAGTAAATTTGACTTCGGTCAATATTTTGGGTAAACGGACCCGGACCCGTGATTTGACGGTCCCGAAGGGTCCGTAGGAAAATATGGGACCTGGGCGTATGCCCGGAATCGAATTCCGAGGTCCCAAGCCCGAGAAATGAATTTTTGAGTAAAATTTTTTTCCTGAAATTACTAAGGAAAGTTGAAATGAAAATTGGTTAGAACGTGTTGGTATCGGGCCCGTATTTTGGTTCCGGCACCCGGTACAGGTCTTATATGTTGTTTAAGATATTTCTGTGAAGTTTGATTGAAATCAGACGTCGTTTGACGTGTTTCAGACTCAAAATTCTAGATTTGAAAGTTTATGAAGTTTGAGGAAAAACTAGTGATTTTGAGGCTTGATTCATTGTTTTTGATGTTATTTTGGCGATTTGATCGCACGATTAAGTTTGTAGGATGTTGTTGAGTTAGTGTATGTGCTTGGTTAGGAGCCCGGGGGCTCGGGTGTGTTTTGGAGTGATTTCAGACTTAGGAAAGTTGCAGAAACTCTTCAGCTGTTGCAGACCTAGTTCCTTCTTCACGTTCGCGAAGCTCTGACTTTTCCCTTCGCCGCGTTCGCGCTCCTGACTCGCGTTCGCGTAGAGTCATTTGACTCTGAAGACTTAGCCTTCATTTTCCTCATCGCGTTCGCATTGATACTCTCGCGTTCGCGTAGTTTATAGGGCTCCTTCATCGCATTCGCGTAAGGGTCCACGCGTTCGCGTAGGCCAAGTACTGGACCCCCCAACTTTTCCTCTTCGCATTCGTACTCCTCCATCGCGAACGCAATGGTCTGATAAGTTACTCTTTGCGAACGTGATCCCCTTTCCCCGAATGCGAAGGGTAATTTTTGCCCAGTTTTATTTTAATTTCCAGAATCAGTGTATTGCGGGATTTTCATAAAAACACACGATCTCCTTCTTCTCCAAGGTCTTTAGGCATCCATTGAAGCTCCCTTTCACCAAAACTTCTTGGGTTAGTAAATCTTAACTCGTTTTCTTCGTTTTCCATCAATATTTGTTGAATTCCTAAGCCTAAAACATGTAATTTAGGGTAGAAATTGGGGGAAATGGGTAGAGTTAGGGCTTTTTGGATTTTCTTGATTTAGACCTCGTTTTGGGGTCGAATTAGAAAAACAAATTATATATTCGGGCTCGTGGGTGAATGGGGGATTTGATTTTGGTCCGAACCTCGTGTTTTGACCAAGCGGGCTCGGGGTCGATTTTTGAGTTTTTGGGAAAAATGATGGAAAAGCTATAAGTAGGCATTGGGTTCGTATTGTTTAGCATTTATTGATGTATTGAAGTCATTATTGTATAGATTTGATTGAGTTGGAGCCGAACTCGAGGGGGAAAGCGGTTGTTGTGGATTGATTTGGCCGTGGAAGTTGAGGTAAGTGTTTGGTCTAACCTTAGCTTGAGGGAATAGGAGTTGAGTCTTATTTGCTACTTGCTAATTGTCGAGTACGATGTATAGGCATGGTGACGAGTATCTATACATTGGTGTCTAGCATGACCGTGAGTCCTTATTTTGCGAATATTTGGTTTTTGTTATAACTTCCATGCTTAATTGATGACCCCTATATGTTGTAAAGAGTATGTGAAAGGAATTGTGATCTTTAAACTTCGTGGAGCGTTGGCTCGAGTTGAAATACAAATTGTGAAGGTATATGAGATAAGTAAATCTTTGGAGCATTGGCTCCAGTGATAATGTGAACTATGAGATGAAAGTGAAAGAAAGAGAAAGAGTTATTGGTTTATTCCCTTAGCATATTGTGATGTATTCGCTCTGATTTTGGATAGATTCGACGCGCGTGGAGGTTGGTTTGAGGGGCAAAGGCGTCGCGAGCTAGAGATTTCACCGGTTCGAGGTGAGTAATACTTGTAAATGATATCCTGAGGGTTTGAAACCCCGGATTTGCACATCATAGTGCTGTATTGAGGCGACTTGCACGCCGGATGTGAGCGTGGGGTAGAGCACCGTTGGGGATTGTGACTTCGTCCGTCCCGGTTGTTGATTTTTACCGCGTATTTGACTGAAACTACTTGTTATCATCATAATTTGGGCTGATTGCCATGTTTGGACTTCGTGCCAACTATGTGAATCCTTCAGGGATTGATATCACTGTTTTCGCATTACTTGCATATTATTTGATTCGGTCCAGGGTTTTAATAATGTTTTGCAAACTCAGCCATTTTTTCTAAGATTTGAAAGCTTAAACAACATTTTATTGACGTTTTGAGCTGAGAACTATTATTTTAATATTGCCCAAGTGGCTTATGTGTATTTCTGGACTGAGCATGGATCGGGCTGCACGCCGCAGCAGTGTTATAGTAATTTCTGGATGTATGGTTGGCTCGGGCTGCGCGCCGCAGCGGTACTGTATTGATATTGAGGCCGAGGGCCTGGTTGATGCCACGAGATGGCTTGATTATTGCGCTTGGGCTGTAGGAGCCCCTCCGGAGTCTGTACACACCCCAGTGAGCGCCGTCGACGTTAAATATGGATGGCTCGGGCAGCACGCCGCAGCGGTCATATGCATTGCATTGCACTCATGCATTGGTTCATGTTGTATTACGTGTCATGACATTCAGCACTCTCATTTCATTGGCATCCATGCTACATCTTGTACTGTTTACCAGATACCCTGGTGTTATTTGTTAATGGAGTGCTGTGCCCGAGGGGCTGACTTACGTGCTGACTTGCACTATCTGTTTCGCATTCATTTGCTTAACTGTTGAAAAAGATATTTTCAAAAGAGGTTTTTAACTGAGCCCAGATAGATTTTCTAAAGGATTTCACGGTTTTACTGTTTTCTCAAAGGGTTGCACTGTCCTATATAGCATGATGGACTGCCTTTCGTGATTTCTTGCTGCTCAGTTATTATTTACCTTTATTACTCACTGAGTTGGAGTACTCACTTTACTCCCTGCACCTCGCGTGCAGTTGCAGGTATTTGTTACCCGGTAGCGGGTTAGAGCTGATTGAGGATTTTGTTATCGTAGCTGTGCAAGGTGACCGCCGGCGTTCGCAGCACCGGACTTCGTCTTTTGATTCTAAATTTTATCCTGTGTATTATTGGTCTTGTAGTCGTGTTCAGACTTCTCTAGATGCTCGTGACTTGTGACACCCCGGTCGGGCTGTGTTGGGTTGTAAATATCGATTATTATTGTCATTAAGTTGTATTTATCTATTCATTTATGTTTAATAAATTTTGAAAGAGGCGTTGTTGTTCTGTTGGCTGGCCTTATCTTCACGAGATGCGCCATCACGACTAGTGCGGGTTTTGGGTCGTGACAAGTTAGTATCAGAGCCTAGGTTACTAGGTCTCACGAGTCATGAGCAGGTTTAGTAGAGTCTCGCGGATCGGTACGGAGAAGTCTGTATTTATCCTCGAGAGGCTGCAGAACCTTTAGGAAAACTTCACTTTCTTGGAATTCTTATTGTGCGTACTTGATTAAGCTTTAGATAACTCTTGAAATTCCTTCCACACGTCTATATGCGCACATGAGCGCTCAGTATTATATATGCCTTGATGGTTTGTGATTCCCCGATCGAGGGGCGAGATGTGATCTTCGTGAGTATGTTGGGCTAGTCTGGAGGACTTGAGGCCGGATCCTTGCCTATGGCTTGAGCACCGAGGTGCTGATTGTGTGAGCAAGTGTTTTGAACTTGTATGTTAGTACTGCGGGATGTATCTATATGACTTGGTAGTGACGACGAAGTCTGCTGGATAATAAATGAACTATTAAGTGTTCGATTCCTATTGTGACTTGATGTGTAGCCCGAATTATGGGCGCGCGAAGAATATTTCCGTGTCTCCTAATTGGTAAGTGAAGTGCATTACATGTGGCGGTATGAGTTCAGACCCAGGAAGACTAAATTGACTGTGTAACGTATATGATGGTGGAAGGTATGTTGAAATACTGAATTGAGGCGAAGCAGGTGGGTCATCTCCTGCGGAGTGTTCTTAAGTGGTATGATCCATATGTGTACGTTAGAAGATCTCATGTGTAATTGAAAGGTACGTGTTGTAATTTAAAATTTGGGTCGCTTAAGAGAGTGGACTCAGCTGATGTGGAGATGAATGCGAGGTTTGCAGAGGATTTCAGTACTAGATGATCTGTGTTTTCACAAACTAGTGGATGATTTGAGTTTAATCTCACTATGATATTGTGGCATCATTAGAGTAAAAGTATTATGGGTTATTGAGTGTGTCCTAATATATGGCTTCGAGCCAAGTTGGGGAGTTTGCTATTGATTAGCTAATCGCACGGTTATGTGGTATGTTGGTTCCGTTTCAAGGTATGTTGGCGGATCAGTCCTGGTTGCAGAAATTGAGCCGAGGATGGCACGAGTGAAGCAAAATTTTGACAAAGGTTATATGGTGCTTCGTAGATGTGTGAAACTAATAGGATGTCTTGAGCTGTTGTTGATAAAGAATTCTCAGTGTATAGAGAAGGAAGATGTTTGTTTGTATTGGAATGAGATCATATCTTGCGGCGTCAGAGTGCTAATGAGGCACGGGTGGTTATGTCCGTTTGATCAGGTAAATTGCAGTTCGAATAAGGAGTAAATGACTCTCGAGAATGGTTGTAATGTGTTCAAGATCCTACATGTAGCAATCAGGTGTCTTAAGGTTGTGTATGTGGGTAGAGACTGTGTTTTCATTGGAAAAGGGTCAGGGGCTTGTGGTATTTTTATGTTGATTATGGGATCCTATGTATCGGTATCTGGGAAGTAATGGTAACGAATTCAGATTCACGGGAAGTCCTTCAAGTAAAGTATTCTGGAATGTGGTATTTCTGGGAACATTTGAGAGAGTATTCAGTGGCTTATGGGTCTTAGACAGTGTGGTCTTGTGCTTGGGTCTCGTGTAGTGAGCCTGGGTTGAGGAACTGTGGTGCTACAGCAAGGGGGAATATCAAGTTGATGATGAATCAGAGGGGAAATTTGATAAATGGAATAGGTTGATAGTAGACTGAGTCGGTATGGTGAAGGTATGATTAATTCTTCGTATGTGTTCGAGATAATGAGCCTTACAGGTATTGTGCAACAAAACTTTTGAGTCCTGACAGCTTGCTTAGCTTGGTTTGGGGTAGAAGGATTCAGTCCTGGCAGTTTAGCTTGTGCAAATGGAATTGGGAGAGAGTCCTTGTTGGGTTTTACCATGGTTTGGAGATGTATATATCTTTCTACGGGCATGCGAAGCGTGGGATGTGTGATTATTTTCTTCCAAATGGGATTAGCGGAAGTTCTTGATGAGGTAAGTTACAGTTCAGTTCTGAAAAGAAGTTCATAAAATTCTTAGTCAACGGGTAGCCTCAGGCAACCAAGGAAATGGTACTGCTAAATGGAAGTGATTTGACGAGAGTGTATGTCTCGGAAGAAGGGTAATGTGATTAGACTGATGCTACTTCGGTAGTATTGCGGCACTTTCTTGTTAGATCGACTGCTGATGTCTGAGTTGTTTGATGGCACAGGGGAATTTTAAGAATATCTTTCGTGGAATGATTGGGTACTTGAGATATAATATGTATTCATACGGCGGAATTTGGGATCAGGTACAGTGATTCGTGTGCTATATGGAGTTGGAGACTGGGAGTTCTCATGTTCAAGCTATGTAGTGGTTGTGGATCGTGTGTATTGGTACCGTTAGTGGCTATTGGGATTTGGAGGCCCGAGTGGATCTTTCTTTGCTTGGTATATTAGATTTTTGGATATGATATTGGGGTGTAGACTGGTTGTCTCAGTGTTGGGTTATTCTAGACTATCGTGCTATGGGCTATGTCGGAAAATGCCACAGGTTGCGTGGTGAGGTGCATCGAATCATGTTCTAGCAGAGTGGTTTGTATTCCAAAGACTAGTGGACGGCTGGTAAGGATTGATTGGGTCTTCGTGGTGAATGTCAATGCAGAGGTTTCTACCATTGATTCAGTTCCAGTATTAAGGGACTCTTTTCGGATGCGTTCTTGTGGCCGGGCATGTCGCCGGGCGAGGTTGTGGATTTTGATATTGATTTGGTGCCAGGAACTGTATCGTACGGCTCCGGCAGGAGTTATAGTAGTGGAAGGAGCAGCTTCAGGCTTCTTGGTAATGAGGTCGTTGGTAAGCTGATTGGATACGTGTTTAGCTTGAGTTGGCTCGGTTGGCCCCGAATTGTGTTGTTGAGGGGTAGGTTGATTCGATCGTTATTGAACTTGCTAGTGATCTGGGGAGATCTATGAGTTGCTTTTCTGTACTGTGAGACGTTATGATTTGTTGGATATGGGCACATGTGGTGCGGTTCTATTTGGGATTCATAGAGGAGGTCGAGCGGGAAGAGTAATTGGGTGTTGATCGGTAAATGGAGTATCGGTTATGACCTATCGTGTCACGACCCAAATTCACTACGGGTCGTGATGGCGCCGGACACCGCTGTCAGGCTAGCCAACTATATTACCAATTAATTCCTCTTTTAATACTTTTGAAAATCTAAGGTTTTTCCTTTCGTTTTACATAAATAAAGATCATTTCTTGAATTCAAACTTAAATAATAATAATAATTAGTACAAAGTTTGCTGAAACCATCCTAGAAACCCGGTGTCACAAGTGCATGAGCAACTACTGAATAGGATATAAATACAACACAACATCCGTCCGGAATACAATGGACGGAAAAGAAATACAGTTACTAGAAAGGGACTTTAAAGAGCTACGGGTCGCCTTGCATACTGCAACTCACCTAGTCCCTGAATCGTCCGTGCTGCTGCGCCGATAGGCCGCTAATGTATCATGTACCTGTGCAACAAAAATGCACAGAAGTGTAGTATGAGTACGTAATCAACGTGTACTTAGTAAGTATCCTGCCTAATCCCGGAGGGGTAGAGACGAGATGGTCAACTCTGACACTTTCTAATGGTCCAATAATGGTTCCTCTTTAATATATATATATATATATATATACTAACCAGTGGGTTTATTCTATCAACATGATTTTAGTCCAACTAGAAGGAAACAAATAATCAATTAATTCTTTTATAAGAAATCTCCCAGAATTTCCTTTTTAAATATATTCCGAATATTTTTAAGCCATGAAAGGCAACAACAATTTAATTAAGTTCCAGGCAGCAGTACAAGCATGCGCAAATCATACCGAGGCGTCGGCCCGCTCCAACAGAAATAAATGTGCACTTGCCGAGGGTCGACGGCGCGCCTATAGATGCATCTATTGATCTGCCGAGGCATTCGGCCCGTTCCAAAATAAACACACACAGACAAACAGTCAGTCATGAAGTCACATAGAGCAATTATCCAAGGAAGGCCAATTCTCTTTAATAGTTTGAGAAAACGAAGCTTAAGTCTTTTAGAAAATCCAATTACTAAATTAATGTGATTTAAGCAATTCAAGCCATCTATGATTTCACAATTAATCCACAATTAACATGCTTTGGGTCCTAAACTACCCGGACAACAGCATATAGTAGCTACGCACGGACTCTCGTCATCTCGTGCGCACGTAGCCCCCACAACTAGGAGCACATAATCAATTTAACTCACCTATGGGGTAATTTCCCCCTCACAGAATTAGAAAGGAGACTCACCTTGCTCCTAAGACTCGCAACCGGCATTCTACATCCTTCCGAAGGCTTGAACCAACGCACAACGCACCAAAACTAGCCAATGATCACACAAATCCATTAATATATGCTCAACTATACTTTACAACTCAATTTATAACAATTCCTAACCCCGAATGAAAAGTTGACCAAAATGCCCTCGGGCCCACATGCCCGGAATCCAAAAATTTTCGAAGATAAAGGTTACCCATGACCTTGGGAACTCTAATATGTAATTTTCTCCTAATTCCATACTCAAAATCGTGGCTATAATCCAAGATTATAATCTTCTAGGTTTCCAACCAAAACCCCAATATTTACACTAATTTCCATACTTAATCTCATACATAATCAATGTATTTAGCTTATAATAGGTGGGAATAACTTACCTTAACATTGACGACGAAATTCCTCTTTGAAGCTCTCCAAAAATCGCCCCCAAGCCATGAAAAATTGGAGAAATGAACTCAAAATCCGACTTAAAACAACCTAATTGCCCAGCTATTTTCGCTTCAGCGGAAATCTCTCCGCTTCCGCGGTCCCGCTTCTGCGGACCGCTTACCGCTTCTGCGGTTCCTATTGCTTCAGGCTTTCCGCTTCTGCGGTTAGCCAACCGCTTCTACGGTTCCGCATCAGCGGTCAAAGTACCGCTTCTGCGGTCCTAGCTGCCCTCGCCCTAGTCCGCTTCTGCTGCTTCTTCCCCGCTTCTGCGGGGCCGCTTCTGCGATCCCATTTCCGCAGAAGCGGTTATACCAGATACCAATTGCATATTTCTTCCAAAAAATCTCATTTTTGATCCGTTAAACACCCGGAATTCACCCGAGGCCCCCCGGGACCCCAACCAATCATACCAACCAATACCAAAACTCATTACCGAATTGCTCGAGGCTTCAAATCATATCAAACAACGCTAAATTCATGAATTACACCCCAATTCAAGCTTTATGAACTTTGAACTTTCCAACTTCTATTTCCGATGATTAAACCTGTCAAATCACGTCCGATTAACCTCAAATTTTGCACACAAGTCATATTTGACATTACGGGCCTATTCCAACTTCCGGAATCGGATTCCAACCCCAATATCAAAAAGTCAACCTCCGGTCAAACTCCTCAAAGCCTTCAAATTTCTATCTTTAGCCAAATGGCTTCAAAATGGTCTATGGACCTCCGAATTCACTTCCGATCGCATTCCCAACTCCAGAATCACTATACAGAGCTACTCCCAGTCTCGGAATACCAACCGAACATTGATAACACCGAAATGCTCTTCAAACCAAATTTATGAAATTCCTTCTTAAATGCTAACTTCCACAATAGGCGCCAAAATACTCCCGGGTTATCCAAAACCCGAACCGGGCATACGCCCAAGTCCGAAATCATCATACGAACCTGCTGGAACCTACGGATCCCGATTTTGAGGTCGTTTACTCAAAATTCCAATCCTAGTTCATTCTTTCAACTTTAAGCTTCTGAAATGAGAATTCTCTTTCTAAATTAACTTTGAACTTCCTGAAACTTAATTCCGACCACGCGTACAAGTCAAAATACCTGAAATGAAGTTGTTCATGGCCTCCGACTGCTGAACGGAGTGCTAGTACTCAAAACGACCGGTCGGGTCGTTACATTCTCTCCCACTTAAACATACGTTCGTCCTCGAACGTCCTGAGAACTGTACTGGAGTAGTCTGAAATCACTATTTAGCACCTCATGCACCTTCCCGTGTTACCACACTTAGCTGAGCACATAAGCTCGATAAATTCTGAAAATGTTCCCTTTTATTAAAGCAAATAAGCCTTAGAGCCCGATTCCAACATCCGGAATCCTATGCTAGGCCTGATTTCAACATACGATCACCATATCAATCACTACACGTTGTACTCAAACATAACGGCATCGCTTCGCTGAATTCTTACTTTGCAACACTAAATCCACAGGACCACAATAATATTCTCTGATCAACTTAGCCAGAATTCTACCGATCTGATGCTCTCATCGCATCCCATGACATATACAAGTCTTACCCTAACCTTTACCATACCGCCACGACGGAAGAGATGTAACAACATTCATAATCAATCGCCGAGTCAACAAAACATTAGGTCTACACTCCTGACAAGACCTTCACCTCATTCTGAACCCAATAATGGCCTTATCTCCATAACATACCTCATATGGCTGGATTGCACAGAATACTAGATCAAGGGATCTCGTCTCATCCGATACAACTGCTCAGGCAATAAGCCACCCCAGAAATTGTTAAAATCTCATATGATGCTACCATGCGCCAATAGGCCACGAATCCGAACACCACACAAACAGGAAATCGAATTCTGGAAGGAATTATCTAAACCCCGCACTAATACGGACTTTCCCAAAAAAATAGGAAGCGAAACACTTAAAGGAATAGCATATAGAAAACTAGACTCGACATCACACTGTCGCGGCGCGCAACCCGATCCAAGTAACATACCCATGGCGGCGTGCCACCCGATCCACAAATAGATCTCACAGAAGGAGATTGCGCTTCGAGCTAAATCTGCTTATTACAACAAAACATCGAATTTCGATCGCAAGCACGCTAAGTGCATAATACCATCCCTGTGAAACACATAGCACTATAGGCTACAAAACTCAAGCACGACTAAGGTGCAATATACAGCATAAATCTCAAAGCCATCCTGCTCATAACGCATCCTTTCTACGCGGATTCTCAACACGTAAGCAATTTTCTCAAGCCGTCTCACAACTCATACGGCGCAATACATCATTACCTGGAATAGCTGATGACAAAATAACACCCCGGCTGTCCCTTCATGAGGAACGCTCGCTGAAACATACACAACTGGCCTGATATAAAGCTCGGTTCACATATATAAATCATTCCATTGATCTCAAGCTGACTTCTGATTGAACCCACTTGGCTAACAACCTTTCAAAGGTCCATAGTAACTCCTTTTTGCCTCGTAACATATAAGAACAACCATTATAACCGGAGCAACCTCCTCAGTTCATACCTAGTAAACAAAGTGCCCTTCAGGCATAGTTTCTCAAACAAATGTTATTACCACAATCCTCATACTTGCTTAAATCTTTAGTCAATCAAGTGACTACCTGCCACACTTACACAATCTTTCCGTGGGACACACTCCCACAATCTTCTGAAATAAATATCGAGTCCGTACGTTTAAAGCTTCGGATACACTATCGCTGAAAAGCGATCAAGCATCCTTACCAGGATGCAAAGCCTTTTTCACAAGACATCGACCTTAGGTGACGCTGAAGACGATACCAATTTACTTTAATCATTCAACCACTTCCTTGCTCATCCGAGCCCGTGATATCCTTGCCAGCCCAAGCTGCAACATTGATCCTTACTTCGAATTTCCATGCTACTCACTACATCCAATGTGCCAACATACGATAGAACACGATTTTCATCATAACCCCTAAATCGTTAATATTTTAACACTTTATCATATAAGAGCTTCGCACTTTACTCACTTCAGGGGAACCATAGAAAGACATAGGTAAATTCCCATAACCGTAGAATATGCAATTCTGCAAGTGGTGGTCCAAGCCACCATAACCCTTTCCGGAATCTGTTTCCCACATAACAAGCCATAACAATAGAAGGCTCCTGATTAACACCCATTATGGTGACCGGAAAAACCTCACTCGTACCGCCACAAATCATACACACAACTTGATCACGCTGAATGAACTGATCACCAATCCCAACATGCCCAATTTCAACTGTGGCTAATCAATCCCTTTCCTTCCAATGTATCCTTAGGTGCTTTGGAGATAATACTGACTCTCTTCAACACATAACATACTCCATCTTCACTCATCCCGAATGACCTTGAATCACGAGACCATGCTGTCTCAACTCCTACGAACCATTTCGTACTTCCCAATTGCTACATCACAAGCCAACCATCACGGAACATCCTGTGCCTCTTCTCATAAGCTGCTACAAAGCTTGATTCTTGATTGTACCTATAAGCTCGTCATCATTAGGCATCACACTTTACCTCTTGAATTCACTAGGACCGTTACTGAGAGCCACCCGCCCTGACTTGGTCACGAATATAATCGGATTCATAGATCTCATAACACAGGAATACCCTCTCGACGAGGCACCTAGCAGAATTACTCCCGTTAAAACCCGCTTCCGTACAAGGCATAAATCCCGAATTCTTTCCCAAGTTCGAACATGAGCCATAAGGCCAACCATAGCATACCTTTAATAATTTTTCTGCTCAAATTACTACTTATGGTAGTTTTCCGTAGCTGAGACAACCCCTCAGTATGCTATTAACCAGAAACCTCGCAAGTAGTTAACCATGAAGCCCAAATCGTAAGCGGTGGGACTTTCCCACTTAGCTTGAAGCCATTATTACAAAACTCTGGAGTTCACCATTATTCTTAATCTCTTGTTGGCATAACCTTGCGCAATCATCCGCCGCAAATTCTCGGGATTCTCATGTAAATCCCCATCTTTCATATTCTGAATCATCATCCACCTTCGCACTGACAATCGCTGGCATTCTCGGTATCTTACCGTAGAAACTCAATTTGATACTCTAAATCATTAACACCATTCACACAACAATTCCATTTGCTGCATATCCAGTAGAACTCTCCGCAGAAGCCTCGCCAACCACGCGACTGCTAACCTGCTCACCGGAATACCCCACCTGTCGAAATTACTCCCCGGCATCTTCCAACGCTGCTGCGTAGGGTACCATCACTACGACATCAATAACCCATCCTGAGTCTGAGCTCACTCTCCAGCTTCACGAGTCCATTCACCCCTTGTGGACATCCATTAATTGTGCGACAACATCCTTTCACTTCAAAGTCATGCTACGTCTTTCTTCACTTCATGCAGCTCCTTTCCGCCATATCCAATCTCCTGCCGTATAACAACACAATGCTTCAAATTAATCTACCGACTTCCATTGCCTGTCGCTAAAATCCCAGATCCTTCCAAACTATCCTTAGGTGCGTAGTCATCCTACTACTAGGCCCTATACAGCCCCGCCACTCTCCCACTTTGGGCAAACTCACTCCTTTAACCAACTGTTCGGCCTGCGCTCCCTAAGCCTGGCCTTTTAGAAGTTTTAAAACTCTGCCTGACACTTCCCATATGTCCTCCTCATCTTTTGTTGCTCAGTCGTTGTCTTAATAAAATTTATCTTCATAGCACCTGAATCCACAAATCGCTACTGACTAAAACCCCATCTGAAGGTCATCTTTATCGAACCGTCAACATTTGAAACACTGATTAAATCCTAAACCACCGCATCCCGCGATATATGACGGTTGCATCTTCAAAAGCATTTCACAATATCCCGCCATAAGGCGAATTGTAGCAGATAATAACATCAACAAACTTAATACGTCCAATTAGGACAACAACACCCCAATAAAGAAGAGAACTCCTTCACGCTTGCAATTACCACGTTTCATTACTCCCACTAGTTCACGTCTGGCCATCCTTATCTCGATTGGCTTTCCCCCTGTCGGGAATAAAATACTAACTCCATTGATTACACACTGAGTAAACCTCCTTTCAAGTCATTCACTGCCCCGACACGTGGGCAAACATCCCACCATCGCAACAATACCGCGGGATAGTCGCTCATAAGCATTATGGAAACCTGTGCCTAGCCTCAAGGCTCTCAGAAGTTCTGCTACGGAGCTAAAACAATAGAATATCCCTCCGCAATGTGACTATAATAGTCCAATCAACTATACCGGGTAAATCATCCCGTACCACATTTGTAGTGCCATTGCAATCCTTCAATTTTTCGATTTATAACAAGCGCTCGCGTCGCGTAAGATTGAGTGGGAAGGAATCAAAGGCATAAGCCTCAAAGGAATTGAACCGCACGATAAGGAAATCAAAAAGGGAAGTACTCCTAACAGTCTTGCAGCCTCCCGAGGATAAGTACAGACGTCTCCGTAGCGATCCGCGAGACTCTACTAGACTTGCTCATGACTCGTGAGACCGACGGGAACCTAGAGCTCTGATACCATGTTGTCACGATCCAAATCCACTAGGGTCGTGATGGCGCCAGACACCACTGTCAGGCTAGCCAACTATATTACCAATTAATTCCTCTTTTAATACTTTTGAAAATCTAAGGTTTTTCCTTCCGTTTTACATAAATAAAGATCATTTCTTGAATTCAAACTTAAATAATAATAATAATTAGTACAAAGTTTGCTGAAACCATCCCAGAAACCCGGTGTCATAAGTGCATGAGCAACTACTGAATAGGATATAAATACAACACAACTTCAGTCCGGAATACAATGGACGGAAAAGAAATACAGTTACTAGAAAGGGACTTTAAAGAGCTACGGGTCGCCTTGCATACTGCAACTCACCTAGTCCCTGAATCGTCCGTGCTGCTGCGCCGATAGGCCGCTAATGTATCATGTACCTGTGCAACAAAAATGCACAGAAGTGTAGTATGAGTACGTAATCAACGTGTACTCAGTAAGTATCCTGCCTAATCCCGGAGGGGTAGAGACGAGATGGTCAACTCTGACACTTCCAAATGGTCCAATAATGGTTCCTCTTTAATATATATACATACTAACCAGTGGGTTTATTCTATCAACATGATTTTAGTCCAACTAGAAGGAAACAAATAATCAATTAATTCTTTTATAAGAAATCTCCCAGAATTTCCTTTTTAAATATATTCCGAATATTTTTAAGCCATGAAAGGCAACAACAATTTAATTAAGTTCCAGGCAGCAGTACAAGCATGCGCAAATCATACCGAGGCGTCGGCCCGCTCCAACAGAAATAAATGTGCACTTGCCGAGGGTCGATGGCGCGCCTATAGATGCATCTATTAATCTGCCGAGGCGTTCGGCCTGTTCCAAAATAAACACACACAGACAAACAGTCAGTCATGAAGTCACATAGAGCAATTATCCAAGGAAGGCCAATCCTCTTTAATAGTTTGAGAAAACGAAGCTTATGTCTTTTAGAAAAATCCAATTACTAAATTAATGTGATATAAGCAATTCAAGCCATTTATGATTTCACAATTAATTTACAATTAACATGCTTTGGGTCCTAAACTACCCAGGCAATAGCATAATAGTAGCTACGCACGGACTCTCGTCACCTCGTGCGCACGTAGCCCCCACAACTAGGAGCACATAATCAATTTAACTCACCTATGGGGTAATTTCCCCCTCACAGAATTAGAAAGGAGACTCACCTTGCTCCTAAGACTCGCAACCGGCATTCTACATCCTTCCGAAGGCTTGAACCAACGCACAACGCACCAAACTAGCCAATGATCACACCAAATCCATTAATATATGCTCAACTATACTTTACACTCAATTTATAACAATTTCCCTAACCCGTAAAAGTTGACCAAAATGCCCTCGGGCCCACATGCCCGGAATCCGAAATTTTTCGAAGATAAAGGTACCCATGACCTTGGGAACTCTAATATGTAATTTTCTCCTAATTCCATACTCAAAATGTGGCTATATCCAAGATTATAATCTTCTGGTTTCCAACCAAAAAACCCCAATATTTACACTAATTTCCATGCTTAATCTCATACATAATCAATGTATTTAGTTTATAATAGGTGGGAATAACTTACCTTAACATTGACAACGAAAATTCCTCTTTGAAGCTCTCCAAAAATCGCCCCCAAGCCATGAAAAATTGGAGAAATGAATCAAAATCCGACTTAAAACAACCTCACTACCCAGCTATTTTTGCTTTCAGCGGAAATCTCTCCGCTTCCGCGGTCCCGCCTTCTTTCGGACCGCTTACCGCCTTCTGCGGTTCCATCGCTTCAGGCTTTCCGCTTCTGCGGTTAGCCAACCGCTTCTGCGGTTCCGCATCAGCGTTCAAAGTGCCGCTTCTGCGTCCTGGGCTGCCCTCGCCCTATTCTCGCTCTCTGCGGCTTCTTCCCCACTTCTGCGGGCCGCTTGTGCGATCCCATTTCCGCAGAAGCGATTATACCGATCCGTTGCATATTTCTTCCAAAAAATCCCATTTTTTGATCCGTTAACACCACCCGAATTCACCCGAGGCCCCCCGGGACCCCAACCAATCATACCAACCAATCCCAAAACTCATTACGGACTTGCTCGAGCTTTAAATCATATCAAACAACGCTAAATCATGAATTACACCCCAATTCAAGCTTTAAAACTTTGAACTTTCCTAACTTCTATTTTCGATGATTAAACCTATCAAATCACGTCCGATTGACCTCAAATTTTGCCACACAAGTCATATTTGACATTACGGACCTACCTCCAACTTCCGGAATTGGATTCCGACCCCGATATCGAAAAGTCAACCTCCGGTCAAACTCCTCAAAACCTTCAAATTTCCTAATCTTTAGCCAAATGGCTTCAAAATGGTCTACGGACCTCCGAATTCACTTCCGATCGCGCTCCCAACTCCAGAATCACATCAACGGAGTACTCCCAGTCTCGAAATACCAACGGACATTGATAACCCCGAAATGCTCTTCAAAACCAAAACTTATAAATTCCCTCTAAAAATGCTAACTTCCACAATAGCGCCAAAACACTCCCCGGTTTTCCCAACTCAAAACCGGGCATACGCCCAAGTCCGAAATCTCAAACGAACCTGCTGGAACCTTCGGATCCCGATTCGAGGTTGTTTACTCAAAATCCAATCCTAGTTCATTCTTTCAAACTTAAGCTTCTGAAATGAGAATTCCTCTTTCTAAATTAACTTTGAACTTCCTGAAAACTTAATTCCGACCATCGTACAAGTCAAATACCTGAAATGAAGCTGTTCATGGCCTTCGACTTCTGAACGGAGCGCTAGTACTCAAAACGCGCGGTCGGGTCGTTACATATCGGTTCGTGTCGTATGTTATTTTGTTTCACCGTGGGTGTAATGAATTGCTTTTGGTTTCAGACATCAAATTGTGTGTGGCTTGTCGATTGAGCATAGTGACTTGAGGTGTTTCATGTGTACAGTTTGTTGGGATAGGATGCACTTTGGTGAGGCCACGTGGGAAATACCTTTCGGTGGTAGATTCAGTGTTCTATTTCTACGATTGTGAGACAGGGTTCTCACTTTTGTGTTGTGATGGTACGGACGAGCTTGAGGTACAACCCTTTCGTTGAGTCATTTTTTCCATGATTTGAGTGTGTTCAGACCGTTTTATTGGTGCGTGTAAGTCAGAAGGTTTGGCTTAGGCCTGTATTGAGGTGTCATATCACCAGAATGGTGTGTTGGGTTCGAGGGATCGTTGGAGTCACTAGTGAATACGAACATATTTTGGTTTCAGGCTTGTTCGAAGGAATAACATCGAGATTCAGCCCGGAAATCTGTTGTGGTATTAGTCCCAAAGAGAAGTGGCTTCATGATGGTTGATTCTGAGAAATGGTTGCGGTTTATCGCGTGTTTCATTTATGGTTGGCAGTATATGAAGTGTAGAATAGACTTTACTAAATAAGAGTTTCCTACCGTATTCGGCGTGTTTGTGGGCAACTGCTATGGATGGAAGTTATCGTTCGAGTGTTTGGGTTATGTAGTATATCATATGATTTCACGGAGGTTGCAAGTATGGGTTATTACAGCTGGTTGGGACTATTCAAAGTATAGGTGTGAGGTTTTGATCGTATTGATGGTTTCAGAAGTGAAAAGGTAGTTCTATGAATTATGGGCTAGACTGGATTGGGTAATTTTCGCATCTTGGTTGTCGACCTATATGAGATAGGGTGACGTGGGATTACCTCGGGTATATCTTGGGTAAGGTTATTTAGCTATTGGTTGGCTTCTAGGACAACTTCTGGTACGCTCGAGGACGAGCGTTGATTTAAGTTGGGGAGGATGTGACGACCGACCGGTCGTCTCATGTGTTACTGCTCCGTTTTCCCCGTTTTATGCTTCTTCATGTTTCATAATCAGTATTTGGTGTGTTACAGTTGATTTGGATTTGGCTTTGGTAGAAAATGAGACACTTAGTCTCTTTTTAAGAAGGATTAAGTTGGAAAAGTCAACCGGACGTTAACTTATGAGTTAGAGGGCTCGGATGTGATTTCCGGTGATTCGGTTAGCTTCAGGGATGATTTGTGACTTAGGAGTGTGATCGGAATTGTATTTTGGAGGTCCGGTGTAGAATTAGGCTTTAATTGACAAAGTTAGTATTTTGGCGAATTCCGGTTGATGGGTGAGATTTTGATCTGAGGGTCAGAATGGAATTCTGAGAGTTGCTGTAGCTTCGTTATGTGATTTGTGATGTGTGTGCAAAATTTCAGGTCATCCGGACGCCGTTTGGTTGGGTTTTGATCGAATGCGTTATTTCGGAAGTTTTTAAGAAACTTAGGTTGAATCCGATGTGATTAATGGTTTTAGCGTTTGTGATGTGTTTTGAAGAATTGGAACAAGTTTGAATAATATTTTAAGATGTGTTGGTACCTTTGGTTGAGGTCCCGGGGGCCTCGGGGTGGTTTCAGATGGTCAACCGGACCATTTTTGGACTTAAAGATTGCAGGTTCAACTATTTGTGTTGCAGAGAAATTGCTCTTTGCGTTCGGCATGGGTGATGTCGCGAACGCGTTAGAGGGAATTTGAGGCATGGAAATTTGGTCTTTGCGTTCGCGTGGCGTAGGGTCGCGTTCGCGTAGTTCTGAAAGGCAAAGCATCGCGATTGCGAGGTTGTTTTCTGCGAACGTCGTAGAAGGAAGTTGCCCTGAGTTTAGTTCATCGGCGTTCGTGTGCTTTGGGGGCGCGTTCGGCGTATTGTGGCTCCTGAAGTTCGTGTTCGCGGGTTGGTCACCGCGTTCGCGAAGAGAGTTAATATTGGTCAATGATTTTCTATTCATCGCGAAACGCGGGGTGTTGACCACGTTCGCATAGAGTAAATTTTACCTGGGTAGAAGGGTTTTTTTTATATTATTTCATCGCGAAGCTTGGACCATTTTCCTCCATTCTTGAGTATTTTGAGAGCTCTTTGGGACAAATGGAAGAGGGATTCAAGGAGGACTGAATGGAGGTAAGTTCCTTGGCCTAAATACACGATGATTATGATAGATTTAACATGGAAATTGGTTGAAATTTCATCAAAAAGGGTAAAGCTAGGGCTTGAGTTTTTGATATTTCAAATTGGGATTTGATAGGTCATTCGAGCTCGGATTTGGGAGTTCTTGGTATGTATGGACTCGTGGCGAGACGAAGAATCCGGTAATGTGAGTTTTGTGATTTTCCGAGAAGTGGCCCGGGGCTCGGGTTTTGCTAGTTCGAGATTTTCGCTAATTTTCATTGTTTCGATTGGGTATTGTTCCCTTAGCATATTGTGATGTATTCGCTCATGATTTTGATAGATTCGACGCGCGGGAGGCTAGTTTGAGGGGCAAGAGGCGTCGCGAAGCTAGAGATTTCACTGGTCAAGGTGAGTAATACTTGTAAATGATATCCTGAGGGTTTGAACCCCCGGATTTGCACATCATATAGTGCTTGTATTGAGGTGACTTGCACTGGATGTGAGCGTGGGGTAGAGCACCGTTGAGGATTGTGACTTGGTCTGTCACCGGCTGTTGATTTTTATTGCGTATTTGACTGAAACTACTTGTTATCATCGTAATTTGGGCGATTGCATGTTTGGGCTTCGTGCCAACTATGTGAATCTTCAGGGATTCGATATCACTGTTTTTCGCATTACTATGCATATTATTTGATCTAGCGGTCTAGGGTCTTTAATACCGTTTTTGCATATACTTCAGGCCATTTTTATAGATTTGAAAGCTTAAACAACTTTTACTTGACGTTTCGAGCTGAGAACTATTATTTTTTAAATATTGCCCAAGTGGCTTATGTTGCATTTCTGGCTGAGCAGTGGATCCGAGCTGCGCGCCGCGAGCAGTGTTATAGTGATTTCTGGTTGTAGGTTGGTCTACGGCTGCGCGCTCGTAGCTGGTCTGTATTGATATTGAGGCCGAGGGCCCTGGTTGATGCCACGAGAATGGCTTGATTATTGCGCTTGGGCTTAGGAGCCCTCCGGAGTTCAAGTACACACGCCCATGTGAGCGCCGTCGCACGTTAAATATGGATGGCTCGGGTGCACGCCGCAGCGGTCATATGCATGTGCATTGCACTCATGCATTGGTTCCTGTTTGTATTACGTGTCAATGACATTCAGACACTCCTCATTTCATTGGCATCCATGCTACAATCTTGTTACTGTTTACCAGATACCCTGGTGGTTATTTGTTAATGGAGTGTTGTGCCCAGAGGGGTGACTTACGTGCTGACTTTGCACTATCCCTGTTTTCCACTATCTTTTTCGCATTCATTTGCTAACTGTTGAAAAAGATATTTTCAAAAGAGGTTTTTTTTTAAAACTGAGCCAAATAGATTTTCTAAAGATTTCACGTGTTTTACTGTTCCTCAAGG
>NW_017670415.1:356226-434789 GCF_001879085.1 Nicotiana attenuata
ACTCCATGTTATTCTACCCGCAGCGTCATTTCGTACGTGAAGGCTCGACGTATGGTCGAGAAGGGGTGTCTGGCCTATTTGGCCTATGTTCGTGATTCCAGTGTTGAGGTTCCTCCTATAGATTCTGTGCCTATTGTCCGGGAGTTTCCAGATGTTTTCCCTTCAGACCTGCCGGGCATGCCACCCGATAGGGACATTGATTTCTGTATTAATTTGGCTCCGGGCACCCAGCCTATTTCAATCCCGCCATATCGTATGGCCTTGCCGGAGCTGAAAGAGTTAAAGGACCAGCTGCAGGATTTGCTAGAAAAGGGTTTCATTAGACCCAGTGTTTCACCTTGGGGCGCGCCAGTGTTATTTGTCAAGAAGAAGGACGGATCGATGAGGATGTGCATAGATTACCGGCAATTGAACAAAGTAACGATTAAGAACAAGTATCCACTGCCGAGGATTGATGATTTGTTCGACCAGCTTCAGGGTGCCAGGGTATTCTCCAAGATTGACTTGCGATCTGGCTACCATCAGTTGAGGATTAGGGCATCCGATGTCCCTAAGACAGCTTTCTGTACTCGGTATGGGCATTATGAGTTCTTGGTCATGTCATTTGGGTTGACCAATGCCCCAGCAGCATTCATGAAGTTGATGAACCGAGTGTTCAGGCCATATTTGGATATGTTCGTGATAGTCTTTATTGATGATATTTTGGTGTACTCCCGCAGCTAGGAGGAGCACGAGCAACACCTTAGAGTGGTTCTTCAGACTCTGAGGGACAGTCAGTTATATGCCAAGTTCTCCAAGTGCGAGTTCTGGCTGAGTTCAGTAGCATTTCTGGGTCACGTTTTATCAGCAGAGGGTATTCAGGTGGACCCGAAGAAGATTCAGGCAGTCAAGAACTGGCCTAGACTAGCATCAGCTACAGAGATTCGGAGTTTCTTGGGGTTGGCAGGCTACTACCATCGGTTTGTGGAGGGGTTTTTGTCTATTGCAGCCCCGATGACCAGGTTGACCCAGAAGGGTGCCCAGTTCAGATGGTCGGACGAGTGTGAGGCGAGCTTTTAGAAGCCCAAGACAGCTTTGACTACGGCACCGGTGTTGGCTTTGCCCACAGGATCAGGACCTTATAAAGTCTATTGTGATGCTTCCCGTATTTGGCTTGGTGTAGTGTTAATGCAGGGTGGCAAGGTTACTGCCTATGCTTCGAGGCAGTTGAAGATTCATGAAAAGAACTATCCAGTGCATGATTTAGAGTTGGCAGCTATTGTTCACGCCTTGATGATTCGGAGGCACTATTTGTATGGCGTGGCATGTGAGATGTTCACTGACCACAAGAGCCTTCAGTACCTGTTCAAGCAAAGGAGTTGAATTTGAGGCAGAGGAGGTGGTTGGAGCTGTTGAAAGATTATGATGTCACCATTTTATACCATCCGGGGAAGGCCAATGTGGTGGCCGATACTTTGAGTAGGAAGTCAGCCAGTATGGGCAGTCTTGCTTATATTCCAGTCAGTCAGAGGCCGCTTGCTTTGGATGTTCAGGCCTTAGCCAATCAGTTCGTGAGACTGGATGTTTCTGAGCCCAGTCGTGTGTTGGCTTGCACGGTCGCTCGTTCTTCATTATTGGAGCGTATCCGTGATCGACAGTTAGATGATCCCTATTTGTGTGTCCTCAGAGACACGGTG
The DNA here is from genome assembly GCF_001879085.1 of Nicotiana attenuata. Lineage (NCBI taxonomy): Eukaryota > Viridiplantae > Streptophyta > Magnoliopsida > Solanales > Solanaceae > Nicotiana > Nicotiana attenuata. Next base: position 357,903 of record NW_017670415.1, read on the forward strand.
CAGCGTGGAGGTGCCCAGCAGGTTACCTTAGATGCGGATGGAGTCTTGAGATTGCAGGGGCGGGTTTGCGTGCCCAATGTGGACGGGCTTCGAGATTTGATTTTAGAGGAGGCCAATAGTTCTCGGTACTCTATTCATCCAGGCACCGCGAAGATGTATCAGGATTTGCGGCAGCATTATTGGTGGCGTAGAATGAAGAAGGATATTGTAGCATATGTGGCTCGTTGTTTGAATTGTCAGCAGGTTAAATACGAGCATCAGAGGCCTGGTGGTTTGTTTCAGAGGATTGAGCTTCCCGAGTGGAAGTGGGAGAGGATAACTATGGACTTCGTTACCGGATTTCTGTTGACTCGGAAGAAGTTCGATGCAGTTTGGGTTATTGTGGATAGGCTGACCAAATCAGCGCATTTCATTCCCGTGGCAGTCTCCTATTCATCCAAGAGATTAGCTGAGATTTATATCTGGGAGATTGTTTGCCTTTATGGTGTGCCGGTATCTATCATTTCGGACCAGGGTACGCAGTTTACCTCGCGCTTCTAGGGAGCAGTTCAGCGAGAGTTGGGCACACGAGTCGAGTTGAGCACAGCATTTCATCCCCAGACGGACGGTCAGTCCGAGCGGACTATTCAAATTTTGGAGGATATTCTCCGGGCTTGTGTTATTGACTTTGGAGGCTCGTGGGATCAGTTCTTGCCTTTAGCGGAGTTTTCCTACAACAACAGCTACCAGTCGAGCATCCAGATGGCTCCTTACGAGGCCTTATATGGTAGGCGGTGTCGGTCTCCGGTTGGATGGTTTGAGCCGGGAGAGGCTCGGTTGATAGGTACGGATTTGGTTCAGGAGGCCTTGGACAAGGTCAAGATCATTCAGGATAGGCTCCGTTCGGCTCAGTCCAGGCAAAAGAGCTATGCAGATCATAAGGTTCGAGATGTAGCTTTCATGGTTGGTGAGCGAGTATTGCTCCAAGTGTCGCCTATGAAGGGCGTGATGAGATTTAGGAAGAAGGGCAAGCTTAGCCCTAGGTTCATTGGTCCGTTTGAGATTCTTGATCGAGTGGGAGAGGTGGCTTATAGACTTGCATTGCCGCCCAGCTTATCAGCCGTGCATCCAGTTTTTCATGTATCCATGCTTCGGAGGTATCACGGAGATCCAACCCACGTGTTAGATTTCAGCACTGTCCAGTTGGACAAGGACTTGTCTTACGAGGAGGAGCCGGTAGCTATTCTGGATCGGCAGGTTCGTCAGTTGAGATCCAAGAGTTTTCCTTCTGTTCGTGTTCAGTGGAGAGGTCAGCCTCCTGAGGCATCGACCTGGGAGTCCGAGTCCGATATGCAGAGCCGTTATCCCCACCTTTTTCCCGACTCAGCTACTTCTTTCTTTTGTCCGTTCGAGGACGAACGGTTGTTTTAGAGGTGGAAAATGTGACGACCCAAAGGGTCATCACCTATTTTCTTATTCATTCCGTGCTTCCGAGGCCTCGAAAACCTCATTTAAGGTTGCCTCGATTTGCGTGCCCAGTCCGGGCGCATAGCAGGAAAGCTTAAATATGAATTATGTGTGAAAAACTCTAAATTTTGATATTAATATGAATATATTTGACTTTGGTCAATATTGTGGGTAAACGGACCCGGACCCGTGATTTGACGGTCCTGGAGGGTCCTTAGAAAAGTATGGGACTCGGGCATATGCCCGGAATCGAAATCCGAGGTCCCGAGCCCGAGAGAAACTATTTTTCTAAAATTGTTAAGGAAAGTGGAAATGAAAATTGATTAGAACGTGTTGGTATCGGGCCCGTATTTTGGTTCCGGTGCCCGGTACAGGTCTTATATGTGTTTTAAGATATTTCTGTGAAGTTTGGTTGAAATCGGACGTCGTTTGACGTGTTTCAGACTTAAAACTCTAAATTTGAAAGTTTATGAAGTTTGAAGAAAAACTAGTGATTTTGAGGCTTGATTCATCGATTTTGATGTTATGTTGGCGATTTGATCGCACGGTTAAGTTCGTAGGATGTTGTTGAGTTAGTGTATGTGATTGGTTAGAGGCCCCAGGGCTCGGGAGTGTTTCAGAGGTGTTCCGGGGTGGTTTTGAACTTAGAAAAGTTGCAGAAAATCTGCATCAGGTGCTCAGGTCTTTCTTCTTCGCGTTCGCAACGCCTTGTTCGCGTTCGCGAGGCTTCGAGCGAGTCCTTCCTCGCGTTCGCATTCTCCCTTCGCGTTCGCATAGAGTCTTTGAACTCTGAGGGCCTAACCCTCTTTCCATCTCCGCGTTCGCGATGGCTGGACCGCGTTCGCGTAGGGTCCCAGCCTTACCTCATCGCGTTCGTGTATAGGTCAATGCGTTCGCGTAGACCAATCCCCTGGACCCCCCCAGTCCCCTCTTCGCGTTCGCGTCCTTCTCATCGCGAAAGTGATAGTCTGTTAAGCCAACCCTTCGCAAACGCGACCTTGATTCCGCAAACGCGACCTTGATTCCGCGAACGCGAAGGGCAAATTCGCCCAGTTATTTAAAATGCCCAAAACAGAACAGTGACGGGAAATTCTAACCAAATACACGAACCCTTTCTTCTCCAAAGCTTCTAGGCGATTTTTAGAGCATCTCTTCACCAAAGCTTCTTGAGTAAGTATTGTTTAACTTGTTTTCTTCATTTTCCATCACTATTTATCAAATTCCTAAGCTCAAATCATGTGATTTAGGGTAGAAATTGGGGGAAATGGGTAGAGTTAGGGTTTTCTATATTTTCATGATTTAGACCTCGTTTTGGGGTCGAATTTGAAAACAAATTATATAGTCGGGCTCGTGGGTGAATGGGGGATTTGATTTTGGTGCGAACCTCGTGTTTTGACCAAGCGGGCCCGGGGGCGATTTTGGAATTTTTGGGAAGAAAGCTTGGAAATCTTTAATTAGGCATTGGGTTTGATTTGTTTAGCATATATTGATATTATAAAGTCCTTATTGTATAGATTTGATTGAGTTGGAGCCGATTTCTAGAGGAAAAGCGGTAATTGGGGATTGAATTGGCCGTGGAAGTTTGAGGTAAGTGGTCGGTCTAACCTTAGCTTGAGGGATTAGGAGATTAGTCATATTTGCTATGTGTTTCTTGTTGGGTACGATGTATAGGCATGGTGTCGAGCATGACCGTGAGTCTTAATTTGATAATTGTGTATTCTTGAACAATGTTATGATTGAAATAGTGAGAAAATCCGTGGTATTGAGAAAAGGCTTAGTTATTTTCGTAGAAGTGCCCGAGGGATGAGAATAATGATAGTAGTGATAATTATAAGCTGAAATGAGATTGGTTATAGCTGATTCTCCCTTGCCGGGACGTTTTTACTTGTGTTGTTGGGTTCCCTTGCCGGGATAGTGTAATTTATGGTTAGTCCCTTGCCGGGACTGTTGTTGTGATCACTGTAAGCTGTACTTTTGGAACGGGTTGCACGCCGCAACAGATAATGTATTGGATCGGGTTGCACGCCGCAACGGATATTGTATTGGGTCGGGTTGCGCGCCGCAACAGATGTTATATTGGATCGGGTTGCACGCGCGCAACAGATTATACATGATGGGTCGGGTTGCACGCTGCAACAATTGAAATATGCACATGGATCGGGTTGCGCGCCGCAACAGTAGTATTTTTATGTGGTTTTAGATACAGTACAGTTCCTTCTAATTTACTTGGTTTTTGTTAAGTTAAATTGTTTCCCCGAAGCATGTACCCCCTCCCTTGTACTGCTTATTGCCTGTTTACTTTTCCGCCATATACTATATATAACTGCACAGGTTTATCTGGAGTCTGGTTCTAGCCTCGTCACTACCTCGCCGGGGTTAGGCCAGACACTTACCAGCACATGGGGTCGGTTGTGCTGATGCTACACTTCTGTGCTTTTTTGCATAGATCACGGTGTTGGAGCAGCTTTTGGACAGCAGCAGTAGATTGGGAGTAAACCTTCAGTCCAGAGACACCGAGGTAGCCTTGCTGACGGGCCCGGAGTCTCCTCTATCTCTATTTCAGTTTGTTATCCCTTGTACCGAAACAAACAGATTATGACTTCTTTCAGTCTATTGTATTTAGTAATCTTAGAGGTTCGTGAGTATGGTGACACCAATCTTGGGTAGAGTTTTGTATGGGAATTTCCGCATTTCTTTCAGTTATTTACATTTGAGACTTTCGCTTATATTATTAAACGCTTCATTTTATAATATTGTTGATGTTTGCTAAAAGAGGTAATTAATAATTGGCTTGCCTAGCTCCTAATAGTAGGCGCCATCACGACTCCCGAGGGTGGAAAATCCGGGTCGTGACAAGAGTAATTAAATTTTGCTTGCCTAGCTCTCATTAGTAGGCGCCATCATGACTCTCGAGGGTGGGAAATCCGGGTCGTGATAAGTTGGTATCAGAGCTCTAGGTTACATAGGTCTCACAACTCACGGACAAGCTTAGTAGAGTCTGAGGGATCGGTACAGAGACGTCTGTATTTATCCCCCAGAGGCTACAGAGTTAGGAAACTTCACATTTGCTCTTTCCTGTCGTGCGGTTTTGTTTCTCAAATACTGATTGAATTTCTACTTTGTTCTTTCGCAGATGGCGAGAACACGCGCTTCCTCATCTTCTGACTAGCAGTCCGAGCCCCAGGCAGCTCCCACTAGGGCCAGAGGGCGAGGCCGAGGCCGTGCTAGAGGCCGAGGTAGGGGCAGGGCTCAGCCCCGAGCAGCAGCACCAGCGGCGGAGCCTCAGGTTGACTTCGATGGGGAGGTTCCGGCCCCAGCCCCAGCAGTTCCGGTGGGCCCAGCTCAGGTCCCAGTGGGGTTTATTTCTACCCCAGTTCTTCAGGACGCTCTGGTCAGATTGGTGGGCCTCATGGAGAGTGTCACCCGGGCGGGTTTGCTTCCAGTAGCACCAGCCACTTCTCAGGCTGGAGGAGGGGCTCAGACTCCTGCTACACGCACTCCGGAGCAGGTAGTTCCTCCGATTCAGACTCCAGCAGTTCAGCCAGTTGGAGCAGCTCAGCCGGGTGTGGTAGCCCAGGCCGGTGATGGGGAAGCTATGTCCGCCGATGCTTTATGGAGATTGGATAGGTTCACCGAGCTCTTCACTACTACTTTCAGCGGTGCATCCACCGAGGATCCTCAGGATTATTTGGACAGCTGCCACGAGGTTCTTCGGAACATGGGTATTGTGGAGACCAATGGAGTTGATTTTGCTACCTTTCGACTGTCTGGATCCGCCAAGACTTGTTGGAGGGATTATTGCTTAGCTAGACCAGCCGGTTCGCCTTTTTTGACTTGGGAGTTGTTCATAGTGTTGTTTCTGGAGAAGTCTCTCCCCATGACTCAGTGAGAGGCTTATCGGAGGCAGTTTGAGCGCCTTCAGCAGAGTTCCATGACGGTCACTCAGTGTGAGACCAGGTTCATTGATCTAGCTCGCCATGCTCTTGTTATACTACCCACCGAGAGAGAGAGGGTGAGGAGGTTTATTTATGGTCTTATTCAGCCGATTCATCTTCAGATGGCCAAGGAGGCCGGGAGTGAGATCACTTTTCAGGAGGCGACCAATGTGGCCCGCCGAGTTGAGATGGTTTTGTCACAGGGAGGTGGTCATGAGGGACACAAGAGAGCCCGTCATTCCAGCAGATTCAGTGGTACCTCGTCTGGAGGTAGAGATTCATATGGTAGAGGCCATCCTCCTAGGCCCTTCCAGTCAGCTCTCCAGGTTTCTCACGGTGCATTAGGTGGCCGTGGTTCTCATGCACACTATTCTGATCAGCAGCCATTCAGTGCACCGCCAGCTCCTATCAGCGCACCGCACTTTAGAGTTTCCGCGGTGGTCACTCAGGTCGACAGGGCCAGCAGACTCAGCGGCCGAGGGCTTGTTACACTTGTGGCGACACGGGTCACATTGCCAGATTTTGCCCTCGAGCACCAGGTAGTTCGCAACATCAGGGTTCTCGTACCATAGTACAGGCACCAGGTGTTCCACAGCCCGCCCAGCCAGCTAGAGGTGGGGGTAGAAGTGCTAGAGGTGGAGGTAGAGGTCATAGAGGTGGAGCTCAGGCCGCCAGGGGTGGAAGCCAGCCAGCGGCAGATCGACCTAGAGATATGGTTTAGGGTGGTGGGGCCCAGCGTTCACTACCAGAAAATAAGCCTATTGGAACGGATGTTTTAGCAATGGTGACATAACCGTTGCAATAGAAAATCTACTGCAACGATTGTTACCGTTGCATAAGATATTCCACCCTATTGAAACACTTCTAAGAGTAAACCGTTGCATTAGGATAATAACCGTTGCCAAAGATAAATCTACGGCAATGGTTACCTTAACCATTCTAAACGAATCATCAATAGCAACGGTTATGTGAAAAATTAGGCTATTGCAACGGTTGCACTTTTCCACCAAATTTTCCCTCTTCTAATTTTACTATACTGGATTTACCTTTTTCTTTTATTCAACCTAGACCTTTTTTTATTCTCTAACTCGCCTCTTAAACATCAGAACATATCCACCCCTTCTCTTAGCTTCAACCCTAACCTCTTGCAGCTGTTAACCTAGCAGATCCTATCAAGATCAGCGTCGACACCTCTCTCTCACCAAACCAGCAGGAGGAACCCTAGAAAGACATTAGCCACCTCTGCCGCACCACCCTATCTCCCTAGCGCTCAGTCTGAAACCCCTATTCTCTACACGTTAATTGAAAACCCAGAAAGGATTAAACCAAAAATCCCCAAAAATCACATCAATTTCTAATTCCCTAGCCAAAAATCGACTACAATCTGTCCGAAAAACTCTCCAGGCCTGTTATATTCCACCATAGCCTTTGCCTTTCATCTCTCATCCACTGCTGTTTCAACCTAAGCCACTGACATAAAACACGCACATACTGTCACAGATAGAGAAGACAATGACGAGACAGAGAGGGTCCAGAACGAGAGCTTCCTTATCAAAAATGGAATTCAGTTGAGACGAGGTTCGATTTGCCGATTCAAGATTTTGTTCGGGTTCGTGTTTGGGATTCCTGTTATTTTTAGTATGGTCAGGGCGATGACTCATAGCCTGTCCATGTAGCTACTGTGAAATTTGAATATATTGGAAAAGAGTTCAGGTTCCTCTTTCCCCTCTTCTCTGTTATTTGAGATGATACTTTCATGTGTTGTGATTGAAATATGTTGCTAGCCTATTCTCTTAATTGTTTGCTGACTTCATATGTATTTGTCAAGTTCGTTATATGAATCAGTTCTGGTCTTGGATTTAGTTCTTATTGTGTTTAATGTATGAAGTTAATTCACTAAGGAAATGATAGCACGATGATTTAATCTCCCTCCTTTCGGTTTAAATTCTAAGAAAGGGTAAAGGTCTCAATATTCTCCTGGATTAGAGGAGGATGGAATCACAATATTTATCACAAAAAATAGATGCATATACAAGTGGGATGTTCAATATAATGTCTTGACTGATTACTGAAACCATTTGATAAAATAATTTCAGCATTTAGGTCCAAGTTTTTGTTTTAGTTTTGACCTTCTGTTTTCTTCGAGTGGTCTGGATTTTGGATATTTATTTCATTGATTGGTTAGTTAGACACAGAATTGTTATTTCTGGAATGGATCCAAATATGATTTGAGCCATAGTTGAAGGGGATTGGGAAATTGATAGTTTATTTAGCTTTCAATCAAGTGTTAATAGCAATCAATCTACCTGAGGTTTATGAGAACCATTTTGAGCAATTTTCCTGTACATCTTAGTATGTGAAGATCTCTTAAGTGTTATTGTAATATTAAATTTGTTGGAGTATTATTGTGAATGAATCACGTTGAGATTGCTTTCTTTTCTTTTGAAATTGTCTAGTGAAGGATGCCAGGGGTCTATTTGGAAACAGCCTCTCTACCCCAGGATAGGGGTAAGGTCTGCGTACACACTACCCTCCCCAGACCCCTTTTCACTATCATTATCCCCCTTTTCACTATGCCTTATTTTAAAATCTATTGCTTTCTCTTCTACTCTTTCACTTTATGTTGTTCTAATCGTGTTCTGGTTTGTTGTATTTCCTAATCTTGCTTTGGCTATTCTAGGTTTGTAGTTAGTTTCTTTCTAATTTGTCTCTCCTCTTGCTTGATTATTGATTTGCACATGCATGTCTGAGTGTGTGTGTGTGTATATATATATAATTGATTGTTCTAGACTAATGTAAGCCGTTGAAGTTATTGATTTTGAAATGTTTGTTCATCTTCTGAAGTTATTAATGATTTGTTCTCTGTTTTTCCTGTACTCTTGATATAGTTTGACTATCTTTGATATTTTATGAATACCCATTTTATCTGTTTTCCTCCATGTTTTTTTGGTAGAATGTGTACATTGCATCTGATTTCTGTTAAATATTTTTGTTTAATCTTTATTTTCTTGTCAGTTTTCCCTTGCAGCTCTCCTTAAAATCCACATGTATGATATTTCAATGGAATTATTACTGATACCCATAAAGTGTTTGATAAAATCGGTTGTAGGAAAACCATCTGCTTGTGTTCGAAGTATTTGGGAGCATTATGGTTCGTCGCTGAAAGATGACAGATCTTCTTTTTAGCTTTCAATCTTTCAAGTTCATTATATGGTGTAAGATTTCCCGACATGCTTCTTTCAGAAACAAGCTAAGGATTATTTGACTTCTAGATTTGAGTTTCATTGATTCTTGGTATTTAACATTTACTAAATTGATTGTAACATTGAAGAAGTTAACTGGATCGACCCGATCAATCTTACCATTACTTAAGGATCAGTTGCAGAAGACCCCAATAGGTAACAATGATTTATAAATATTTCGCTTGGCAAGTTTATAACACCCTGTGACGCTGTATACTCTTATTTATGCATACTCTCTCTCAAAGAACTGACATTTCTCTTACCTGATTTTTTTGTTCAGAAAGTGCAAACTACTGTGGTAACGAGCAACTTGAATCCAGTTTGGAAAGAGGAACCTATGCATTCAGTTCCACAAGATCATAGGGATGTAAAATTGGTAATAATTCCATTTTACCTATGTCGGACAATATTGAGTAACTTTTCCAACTTCTTATTTTTCCTTCCTCTCTGCGCACTTATATCTGTGTTACTCTTCAACGATTTACTTTGATGAAGCTGTATAAGCAGTTGGTTTGGATGATTAAAGAAGAACAAATTGAAGTCCATAGAGCGGATATCAAGAGGTTCGGGTACAGGAAAGCAGAAAAATACTTTTTAGTTTAATAAATAATGGAATTGTCTGTAAGTCCATGCATTACTATTTTGGAGTTACCTTTTGTAGTCATAATTTATCTGAATTTAGGTAGATAAATGAAAAAAATAAAAAGTATTTTGAGGGTCTGTTACATGCCGTATTGATTTTGTACACCCGCTAGTACATAACGTTCATCACTTGGTTGAATGAATGCAACCTGCATTGGTATTAAAGGATCAGCTTATCCTCGGCTATAAGTAGTTTATTTTGTCATGGTATGTTTCTTCATCTAAAGTAAGAGCAAATCCATGTATTTCTATGTCTTTTTTGGTTTTAAAGCCAAGAAGTTACATGCCTAAATTGGAACTTGAGTTCATATTGCTTAAAAGATACTAAATTTTGTTGCACTGATGCTTTTGAGATACACATTTCTGCACTTCTACACATGAGATGTCTTTTCTTTCTTTCCGTTTTAGTACGTAAACACAAACATTCTGAATCGAGATGGTAATGTTGGTAACACATGTTTCTTTCCTGTACAGGCTTCTGAGCAAAGTATGTTGTGATATGAAATCAGGAATTAGCTAGTGGTCACAAAACCAAATTTGTGCAAAGTGACTTCTTTTCCTTTTAAATCCTATAATGGGATTAATTTGATATGATGTTCTTTCTTAGTAGCTTGCATGTACATTTAATGTCCAAATTTGAGTCTAGGTAATGTGTTTCTGTAGAAGAGCTTGGCTCGTGACCAGCATAATGACTTTATTTATCCTCTTTTGTAGGTGGAGTAGATCAAGAAATAGAAGATGAAGGCAATGAAGATCTAGACCTTACTTAAAATGAATTTTGAATTGCTATAGATGAATGTTCTAGTAATCTTTTGTTGTCAACATTTTGAAACTTACTATCTTGAAATGTATTAAACTTATGCACTTGGGGTAGAACATTTACTTTTATGGATATTATTAGCCTGTTGGACAAGTTATAATATTAATAATTTCATTTTGTGATTTATTTAAATTTTAGTGTTATTATATATATATATATATATATATATTGGAGCTATATTTCTGTTTTGTATGAACTGTTACAATAGCCTAGCATAACCGTTGCAATAGGACACAAACCATTAGAATGTAAACCGTTCCAATAGATCCAGCAAACCGTTCCAAAATGCCCTCTAAACCGTTCCAATAGGTATTTAAAACCGTAGCGATACAAAAACAACCGTTACAATAGCTTAAAGAGACCGTTGTTATATCCATAAATAACCGTAACAATAGCTTACGAAAGTGTTGCATTAGAAAATATGGTAACGGTTATGAGCCGTTGCATACACGTTATAGTAACGGTTTTAAACCGTCCCAATTGGAAGGAATAATCGCTCAAATAGAGAAAAGGAAAACCGTTGCGATAGACGTCTCTATAGCAACGGATATGAAAACCGTTCCAAGAACCGTTCCTATAGCTCTATTGGCACGCGAGCGGATGTGACGGTCTGTAAACCGTTCCAATATAGCTTCGGCAACAGTTTATCTACCTACTGGAACGGTTTTCCATCCGATCCAATAGGCTTATTTTCTGGTAGTGGTTGTTATGCACCAGGCCCGAGGCAGAGGCTTCAGATGCAGTCATTACAGGTACCATTCTGGTTTGTGATAGAGATGCTTCAGTGCTATTTGATCCAGGGTCTACGTATTCGTATGTGTCCTCTTATTTTGCACCGTACATGGTCATGCCAACTGATTCACTGAGTATTCCTGTTTATGTGTCTACACCGGTAGGCGATTCTATCATGGTTGATTGAGTCCATCGTTCTTGTGTTGTGGTGATTGGGGGTCTGGAGACTCGTGTAGATTTGTTGCTCTTAGATATGGTTGACTTCGATATCATATTGGGGATGGACTGGTTATCACCCTATCACGCTATCTTGGACTGCCATGCCAAGACTGTGACCTTAGCTTTACCAGATTTGCCCCGTTTGGAGTGGAGAGGGACCCCAGGTCACTCTACCCGCAATGTTATTTCGTACGTGAAGGCTCGGCGTATGCTCGAGAAGGGGTGTTTGGCTTACTTAGCTTATGTTCGTGATTGCAGTGCTGAGGTCCCTCCTATTGATTCTGTGTCTATTGTCCGGGAGTTCCCCGATGTTTTCCCTTCAGACCTGCCGGGTATGCCACCCGACAGGGACATTGATTTTTGTATTGATTTGGCTCCGGGCACTCAGCCCATTCCTATCCTGCCATATCGTATGGCCCCGCTGGAGTTGAAAGAGTTAAAGGATCAGTTACAGGACTTGCATGAGAAGGGTTTCATTAGACCCAGTGTCTCACCTTGTGGTGCGCCGGTGTTATTTGTCAAGAAGAAGGATAGGTCAATGAGAATGTGTATTGATTACCGGCAATTGAACAAGGTAACGGTTAAGAATAAATATCCACTGCCGAGGATTGATGATTTGTTCGACCAGCTTAAGGGTGCCAGGGTATTTTCCAAGATTGACTTGCGATCTAGCTACCATCAGTTGAGGATTAGGGCATCTAATGTCCCTAAGACAGCTTTCCGCACTCGGTATGGGCATTATGAGTTTTTGGTTATGTCATTAGGGTTGACAAATTCCCCAACAGCTTTCATGGACTTGATGAACCGAGTGTTCAGGCCTTATTTGGACTCATTCGTGATAGGCTTCATTGATGATATATTGATATATTCTCGCAGCCAGGAGGAGCACGAGCAGCACCTTAGAGTGGTTTTTCAGTTCTGAGGGATAGTCAGTTATATGCCAAGTTCTCCAAGTGTGAGTTCTGGCTGAGTTCAGTTGCATTTCTGGGTCACGTCGTATCAGCAGAGGGTATTTAGGTGGACCCAAAGAAGATAGAGGCAGTCAAGAACTGGCCTAGTCCAACATCAACTACGGAGATCCGGAGTTTCTTGGGATTGGCAAGCTACTATCGACGGTTCGTGGAGGGGTTTTCATCCATTGCAGCCCTGATGACCAGATTGACCCAGAAGGGTGCCCAATTCAGATGGTCGGATGAGTGCGAGGCGAGCTTTCAGAAGCTCAAGACAGCTTTGACTACGGCACCGGTGTTAGTTTTGCCCACAGGCTCAGGGCCTTATACAGTCTATTGTGATGCTTCCCGTGTTGGGCTTGGTGCAGTGTTGATGCAGGATGGCAAGGTCATTGCCTATGCTTCGAGGCAGTTGGAGGTTCATGAGAAGAACTATCCAGTGCATGATTTGGAGTTGGTAGCCATTGTTCACTTATTGAAGATTTGGAGGCACTATTTGTATGGCGTGGCATGTGAGGTGTTCACTGACCACAAGAGTCTCCAGTACTTGTTCAAGCAAAAGGAGTTGAATTTGAGGCAGAGGAGGTGGTTGGAGTTATTGAAGGATTATGATGTCACCATTTTATATCATCCGGGGAAGGCCAATGTGGTGGCCGATGCTTTGAGTAGGAAGTCAGCCAATATGGGCAGTCTTGCTTATATTTCGGTCAGTCAGAGGTCGCTTGCTTTGGATGTTCAGGCTTTGGCCAATCAATTTTTGAGGTTGGATATTTATGAGCCTAGCCGAGTATTAGCTTGCACGGTCGCTCGTTCTTCATTATTGGAGCGTATCCGTGATCGGCAGTTTGATGATCCCCATTTGTGTGTCCTTAGAGACACGGTGCAGTGAGGAGGTGCCAAGCAGGTTACATTGGATGCTGATGGAGTCTTGAGATTGCAGGGGCGAGTTTGTGTGCGGCAATGTGGATGGACTTCGGGAGTTGATCTTAGAGGAGGCCCATAGTTCCCGGTATTCTATTCATCCGGGCGTCGCGAAGATGTATCAGGATTTGCGGCAGTATTATTGGTGGCGTAGAATGAAGAAGGATATTGTGGCATATGTGGCGCGGTGTTTGAATTGTCAGCAAGTTAAGTATGAGCATCAGAGGCCTGGTGGTTTACTTCAGAGGATTGAGTTTCCTGAGTGGAAGTGGGAGAGGATCACTATGGACTTCGTTACTGGACTTCTGTTGACCCGGAAGAAGTTCGATGCAGTTTGGATCATTGTTGATAGGCTGACCAAGTCGGCGCATTTCATTCCTGTAGCAGTCTCCTATTCATCCGAGAGGTTAGCTGAGATCTATATCCGGGAGGTTGTTCGCCTTCATGGTGTGCCGGTATCTATCATTTCGGACCGAGGCACGCAGTTTACCTCGCGTTTCTGGAGAGCAGTTCAGCGAGAGTTAGGCACCCAGGTTGAGTTGAGTACAGCATTTCATCCTCAGAAGGATGGACAGTCCGAGCGGACTATTCAGATATTGGAGGATATGCTCCGAGCTTGTGTTATTGACTTTGGAGGGTCATGGGATCAGTTCTTGCCTTTAGCAGAGTTTGCCTACAACAACAACTACCAGTCGAGTATCCAGATGGCTCCTTATGAGGCGTCATATGGTAGACGGTGTCGATCTCCGGTTGGATGGTTTGAGCCGGGAGAGGCTCGGTTGTTGGGTACGGATTTGGTTCAGGAGGCCTTGGACAAGGTCAGGATCATTCAAGATAGGCTTCGTACAGCTCAGTCCAGGCAAAAGAGCTACGCAGATCGTAAGGTTCGAGATGTAGCTTTCATGGTTGGTGAGCGGGTATTGCTCCGAGTGTCGCCTATGAAGGGCGTGATGAGATTTGGGAAAAAGGGCAAGCTTAGCCCTAGGTTTATTGGTCCGTTTGAGATTCTTGACCGAGTGAGGGAGGTGGCTTATAGACTTGCATTGCCGCCTAGCTTATCAGCCGTGCATCCAGTTTTTCATGTATCCATGCTTCGGAGGTATCACGACGGTCCAGCCCACATGTTAGATTTCAGCACTCTCCAGTTGGAGAAGGACTTATCTTATGAGGAGGAGCCGGTAGCTATTCCAGACCGGCAGGTTCGTCAGTTGAGATCCAAGAGTTTCCCTTCTGTTCGTGTTCGGTGGAGAGGTCAGCCTCCCGAGGCATCGACCTGGGAGTCCGAGTTCGATATGCGGAGCCGTTATCCCCATCTATTCCCCGACTCAGGTACTTCTTTCTTTTGTCCGTTCGAGGACGAACGGTTGTTTTAGAGGTGGAGAATGTGACGACCCAAAGGGGTCATCACCTATTTTCTTACTCATTCCATGCTTCCGAGGCCTTGAAAACCTTATTTATAGTTGCCTCAATTTGCGTGCGCAGTCCGGGCGCATAGCTGGAAAGCTTAAATATGAAATTTTGTGTTAAATTCTAAAATTTGATAATAAAATGAGTAAATTTGACTTTGGTCAACATTTTGGGTAAACGGACCCGGACCCGTGATTTGACGGTCCCGGAGGGTCCGTAGGAAAATATGGGACCTGGGCGTATGCCTGGAATCGAATTCCGAGGTCCCAAGCTCGAGAAATGAATTTTTGAGTAAAATTGTTTTTCTGAAATTACTAAGGAAAATTGGAATGAAAATTGGTTAGAATGTGCTGGTATCGGGCCCGTATTTTGGTTCCTGCGCCCGGTACAGGTCTTATATGTGGTTTAAGATATTTCTGTGAAGTTTGATTGAAATTGGACGTCGTTTGACGTGTTTCGGACTCAAAACTCTAGATTTGAAAGTTTAAGGAAAAACTAGTGATTTTGAGGCCTGATTCGTTGTTTTCGATGTTATTTTGGCGATTTGATCGCACAGTTAAGTTCGTAGGATGTTGTTGAGTTAGTGTATGTGCTTGGTTAGGAGCCCCGGGGGCTCGGGTGTGTTTCGGAGTGATTTCGGACTTAGGAAAGTTGCAGAAATTCTTCAGCTGTTGCAGACCCAGTTCCTTCTTCGCGTTCGCGACGCCTCCTTCGCGTTCGCGAAGCTCTGACTTTTCCCTTCATCGTGTTCGTGCTCCTGACTCGCGTTCGCGTAGAGTCATTTGACTCTGAAGACTTAGCCTTCATTTTCCTCACCGCGTTCGCATTGATACTCTCGCATTCGCGTAGTTTATATGGCTCCTTCATCGCGTTCGCGTAAGGGTCCACGCGTTCGCGTAGGCCAAGTACTGGACCCCCCAGATTTCCTCTTCGCGTTCGCACTCCTCCCATCGCGAACGCGATGGTCTGATAAGTTACCCTTCGCGAACGCGATCCCCTTTCCGCGAACGCGAAGGGCAATTTTTGCCCAGTTATATTTTAATTTCCAGAATCAGTGTATTGCGGGATTTTCATAAAAACACACGAGCTCCTTCTTCTCCAAGGTCTTTAGGCGTCCATTGAAGCTCCCTTTCACCAAAACTTCTTGGGTTAGTAAATCTTAACTCGTTTTCTTCATTTTCCATCAATATTTGTTGAATTCCTAAGCCTAAAACATGTAATTTAGGGTAGAAATTGGGGAAAATGGGTAGAGTTAGGGCTTTTTGGATTTTCTTGATTTAGACCTCGTTTTGGGGTCGAATTAGAAAAACAAATTATATATTCGGGCTCGTGGGTGAATGGGGGATTTGATTGTGGTCCGAACCTCGTGTTTTGACCAAGCGACCCGGGGTCGATTTTTGAGTTTTTGGGAAAAATGATGGAAAAGCTATAATTAGGCATTGGGTTCGTATTGTTTAGCATTTATTGATGTATTGAAGTCATTATTGTATAGATTTGATTGAGTTGGAGCCGAATTCGAGGGGGAAAGCGGTTGTTGTGGATTGATTTGGCCGTGGAAGTTGAGGTAAGTGTTTGGTCTAACCTTAGCTTGAGGGAATAGGAGTTGAGTCTTATTTGCTACTTGCTAATTGTCGAGTACGTTGTATAGGCATGGTGACGAGCATCTATACATTGGTGTCTAGCATGACCGTGAGTCCTTATTTTGCGAATATTTGGTTTTTGTTATAACTTCCATGCTTAATTGATGACCCCTATATGTTGTAAAGAGTATGTGAAAGGAATTGTGATCTTTAAACTTCGTGGAGCGTTGGCTCGAGTTGAAATACAAATTGTGAAGGTATATGAGATAAGTAAATCTTTGGAGCATTGGCTCCAGTGATAATGTGAACTATGAGATGAAAGTGAAAGAAAGAGAAAGAGTTATTGGTTTATTCCCTTGACGGGATGTTTTGTTGTTTTGTTGATTTTCTCCCTTGCCGGGATGTGGAAGCTTGTTGGTATTGTTCCGTTGCCGGGATTTAACTGTTTAATTGCATTCCCTTGCCGGGATTTCCGTCATTATTTGTTTATCTCCTTGCCCCTTATTTGTGAATGTTATTTGGGTGAGGAAGAGTGATAAAGTACGAAGGGTGATGTCGTGCACTGTTTGTTTATTATAAGGAAAGAGTGTAAAGCACGAAGGGTGATGCCGTGCATTGTTCACTTATTGTGAGGAAAGAGTGTTAAAGCACGAAGGATGATGTCGTGCCGCACGATGTACCATTCCGTGCCGATTCTATTGATTATATGTGAGGAACGAGAGTAAAAGAACGAAGGGTGATGCCGTGCACATGTTATTGCTTGGTGAGTATGAGAGTAAAAGCACGAAGGGTGATGCCGTGCACTTGTTGATTTCTGTTTTCATTACTTATGATTGAGTTGTATTATTTCTTTCGTTACTGAACGACTCTTATTTGGAAATTGTTGTCCCCTACAGCATGCTCCCCTTCCCATACTGTTTATCTGCCTTTGTATTTCGATTTTTGCTATATATATATATATATATATATATATATATATATATATGAAATTGCACAGGTTTATGTGGTAGTCCAGTCTTGCCTCGTCACTACTTCGCCGGGGTTAGGCTAGGCACTTACCAGCACATGGGGTCGGTTGTGCTGATGCTACACTCTGTGCTATTTTGCACAGATCCAGGTTTCGGACAGCAGCAGTAGTTATGTGGGAGCAGGCCTTCAGTCCAGCGAGACATTGAGGTAGCCCTGCAAGCGTCCGCAGGCCCGGCGTCTCCTCTATCCTTTATTTTAGTCTGTTATCTCATTGTATTCGAGACAAACAGTTATGTTCTCTTTCAGACGATTGTATTTAGTATTCTTAGTAGTTCGTGAGTATTGTGACACCAGTCTTGGGTAGAGGTTTATGTTGAATTTTTCCGCATTTCGATTCAGTTTTCTATAATTTAAGACTTCCGCTTATTATTTAATTTTGTTGCTTTTATATGATTGCCGATAAATGTTAAAAGGGATTATGTTATTAATGAAGAGTTGTGACGACCCAAAAGGTCATCACCTATTTTCTTATTCATTCCGTGCTTCCGAGGCCTCGAAAACCTCATTTAAGGTTGCCTCGATTTGCGTGCGCAGTCTGGGCGTGTAGCAAGAAAGCTTAAATATGAATTCTGTGTGAAAAACGCTAAATTTTGATATTAATATGAATATATTTGACTTCGGTCAATATTTTGGGAAAACGGACCCGGACCCGTGATTTGACGGTCTCGCAGGGTCCGTAGAAAAATATGGGACTCGGGCATATGCCCGGAATCGAAAACTGAGGTCCCGAGCCCGAGAAATGAATTTTTAAAATAAATTGTTTTTCTGAAATTGTTAAGGAAAGTGGAAATGAAAATTGATTAGAACGTGTTGGTATCGGGCCCGTATTTTGGTTTCGGCGCCCGGTACAGGTCTTATATGTGTTTTAAGATATTTCTGTGAAGTTTGGTTGAAATCGGACGTCGTTTGACGTGTTTCGGACTTAAAACTCTAAATTTGAAAGTTTATGAAGTTTGAAGAAAAACTAGTGATTTTGAGGCTTGATTCATCGATTTTGATGTTATGTTGGCGATTTGATCGCATGGTTAAGTTCGTAGGATGTTGTTGAGTTAGTGTATGTGTTTGGTTAGGAGCCCCGAGGGCTCGGGAGTGTTTCGGAGGTGTTCCGGGGTGGTTTTGAACTTAGAAAAGTTGCAGAAAATCTGCATCAGGTGCTCAGGTCTTTCCTTCTTCGCGTTCGCGACGCCTTGTTCGCGTTCGCGAAGCCTCGAGCGAGTCCTTCCTCGCGTTCGCATAAAGTCTTTGAACTCTGATGGCCCAGCCCTCTTTCCTTCTCCGCGTTCGCGATGGCTGGACCGCGTTTGCGTAGGGTCCCAGCCTTACCTCATCGCGTTCGCGTATAGGTCAACGCGTTCGCGTAGACCAATCCCCTGGACCCCCCCAGTCCTTCTCTTCGCGTTCGCGTCCTTCTCATCGCGAACACGATTGTCTGTTAAGCCAACCCTTCGCGAATGCGACCTTGATTCCGCGAACGCGAAAGGCAAATTCGCCCAGTTATTTAAAATGCCCAAAACAGAACAGTGACGGGAAATTCTCACCAAATACACGAACCCTTTCTTCTCCAAAGCTTCTAGGCGATTTTTAGAACATCTTTTCACCAAAGCTCCTTGAGTAAGTATTGTTTAACTTGTTTTCTTCATTTTCCATAACTATTTGTCAAATTCCTAAGCTCAAATCATGTGATTTTGGGTAGAAATTGGGGGAAATGTGTAGAGTTAGGGTTTTCTATATTTTTTTGATTTAGACCTCGTTTTGGGGTCGAATTTGAAAACAAGTTATATAGTCGGGCTCGTGGGTGAATGGGGGATTTGATTTTTGTCCGAACCTCGTGTTTTGACCAAGCGGGCCCGGGGGCGATTTTGGAATTTTTGGGAAGAAAGCTTGGAAATCTATAATTAAGCATTGGGTTTGATTTGTTTAGCATATATTGATATTATAAAGTCCTTATTGTATAGATTTGATTGAGTTGGAGCCGAGTTCGAGAGGAAAAGCGGTAATTGGGGATTGAATTGGCCGTGGAAGTTTGAGGTAAGTGGTCGGTCTAACCTTAGCTTGAGGGATTAGGAGATTAGTCATATTTGCTATGTGTTTCTTGTTGGGTACGATGTATAGGCATGGTGACGAGCATGACCGTGAGTCTAATTTGATAATGTGTATTCTTGAACAATGTTATGATTGAAATAGTGAGAAAATCCGTGGTATTGAGAAAGGNGTGCACTTGTTGCTTTCTGTTTCTTTATTAATGTCTGAGTTGTGTTATTTCCTTCGTTACTGGATGACTTTTACTTGAAATTGTTATTTCCCCATAGCATGCTCCCCCTCCCATATTGATTACTTGTCCCTGTATCTCGATCCCGCCGTATATGTATATATAACTGCACAGGTTTATGTGGTAGTCCGGTCTAGCCTCGTCACTACTTCGCCGGGGTTAGGCTAGGCACTTACCAGCACATGGGGTCGGTTGTGCTGATGCTACACTCTGTGCTATTTTGCACAGATCCAGGTTACGGACAGCAGCAGCAGTAGTTTGGGAGCAGGCCTTCAGTCCAGCGAGACATCGAGGTAGCCCTGCAGGCATCCGCAGGCCCGGCGTCTCCTCTATCCTTTATTTTAGTCTGTTATCTCATTGTATTCGAGACAAACAGTTTATGTTCTCTTTCAGACGATTGTATTTAGTATTCTTAGTAGTTCGTGAGTATTGTGACACCAGTCTTGGGTAGAGGTTTATGTTGAATTTTTCTGCATTTCGATTCAATTTTCTATAATTTAAGACTTCCGCTTATTATTTAATTTTGTTGCTTTTATATTATTGCCGATAAATGTTAAAAAGGGATTATGTTACTAATGAAGAGTAATTAAATTTGGCTTGCCTAGCTCCCATTAGTAGGCGCCATCACGACTCCCGAGGGTGGAAAATCCGGGTCATGACAGAAAGTTATGGCCAAAATACTATGACCTATCACTGCAGAACACAGGAAGCCTGTGAGGCCGGGGTTGATTTTGTGCGGTCCGCACAGGGCATCTTAGAGCAGTATATTTAGACGGGATTTTCAGTTATTTTTCAATTTTTAAGACCCCAAAAACATAAGAGGCGATTTTTCAAACAACCTTTCTTCTCCAAATCGATTATAAGTCATTTTTAACTAGTTTTCTTCAATCATTTACATCTTTTAACATGATTTCAACTTCAAATCAATGATTTTCATGGAGGAAATTAGGCGTTTTGGGTAGAACCTAGGTTTTTCAAAAATTGGGGATTTGAACCTCGATTGAGGTCCGATTTCAAAACAAATTGTATATTTGAGTTCGTGGGGGAATGGGTAATCGGGTTTTGGTTGGAACCTCGGGTTTTGACCATGTGGGCCCGGGGGGGATTTTGACTTTTTGGGTGAAACTTTGGAAAATCCATTTTCATGCATTCAAATTGATTCATTTAGCGTTTATTGATGTAATTAAGTAACTTGTGACTAGATACGAGCGAATTGGTGGCGGAATCAAGGGGTAAAGCTATAAATGAATCGTGAATTGTGTTCGTGGTATCAAGGTAAGTGTTTGGTCTAACCTTAGCTTGAGGGATTAGGAGTCGAGTCCTATTTGCTATGTGGTAATTGTTGAGTACGACGTATAGGTATGGTGACGAGTATCTATACGTTGGTGTCTATCATGCCCGTGAGTCTTTATATTATGATTATCATGACCTCATTATCTTTCATGCCTTGGTGATGGTTTCTATTGTTGTATAATGTTTGTGGAAAGAATTGTGACATATGAACATTGAGGAGCGTTGGCTCAAGTTGTATAACGAATTGTGAAAGTATAAGTGACAATTTAACTTTTAGAGCATTGGCTCGAGTTGTGAAATGAGTTGTGAAGGTATAAGTGATAATTGAACCTCTAGAGCATTGGCTCGAGTTGTGAAGTGAATTGTGAAGTAAAAGTGAGAAAGAGAAGAGATCATTATGTTGTCACCCTTGCCGGGCTATTGTTGATTTATTTGTTATCTCCCTTGCCGGGATGTTGATGTTATTGATGTTGTTCCCTTGCCGGGATTTAACTGTTGACTTGTTGCTCCCTTGCCGGGATTCTTATTGCAAATTTCCTCTATTTCCTTACCCTATTTGCCTTGTGATTGTTGTTTGGCTGAGGAAGAGAGTTAAAGCACGAAGGGTGATGCCGTGCATTGTTTGTTTTGTGAGGAAAGAGTGTAAAGCACGAAGGGTGATGTCGTGCTGCACGATGTACCATTCCATGCCTATTATATTGATTTCATGGTGAGAAAGAGTGTAAAGCACGAAGGGTGATGCCGTGCAGTTTATATTGATTTTATGGTGAGGACGGGAGTAAAAGCACGAAGGGTAATGCCATGCACTTGTTTGATTTTTTTTTCTTGTTGATAATTGAATTGTGGCGATCTATATATTTAACTGATGTTCTCTTGTTGCTATTTGGTATTTTCCCGCAGCATGTTCCCCCTCTCCCATCATTGACTATATGTGTTTCTGCTTTTATTTTTCCGCTGTACATCATTTATCTGCACAAGTTTATTGGCAGTTTGGTCCTAGCCTCGTCACTACTTCGCCGAGGTTAGGTTAGGCACTTACCAGCACATGGGGTCGGTTGTGCTGATACTACACTCTGCACTCTTTTGTGCTGATCCCAGTGCTGCAGATTTCGGACCGCAGTGAGGTTTCAACTTCTTGCTTATCAGGTGACCCGAGGTAGTCCTGCAGGCGTCCGCAGGCATTGACGTCTCCCTCTATCTATTTTGCTGCTTCTCTTATGTAGTTCCAGAGACAGTATTTTATTATTTCTTTCAGACCTTTTATTTGTAGTACTCTTAGACAGTCTGTGAAGCTGTGATACCAATTCTTGGGTGGTTTTGTTATGAGTTGGTATTAGTAGTGCTATTTAACTTGATATTTATTCTTCCGCTTGTTTAATTAAGTTGTTTATTAATTGTTGGTTCTAAGTTGTTAACGAATTTAAAAATGGAAACAAGTCAAATAATTCAGTTGGTTGGCTTGCNTAATAATACATACATTAAAAAAAGTACCTTTTTAGTTGTAAAGAACGAAAATACTTTTTTACATCATTATTTTGTTGAGTTGAAAGAAAATACTTTTATACATCGAAAAAAGAACGTACTTTTTTTGTTGAATGAAAGAAAATATATTTTTCAATCATAAAAAAAAGATATTCATTTTGTTGAAATGAAACAAAATACTTGCATCATGAAAAAAAAAGTACTTTTTTTGTTAAAATGAAAGAAAACACCGTTTTACATCACGAAAAGAAAATACTCATTTTGTTGAAATTAAAAAAAGGTACTCTATCTACAACATTAAAGGAAAGTATTCTTAATAATATTTCTATTTAAGATGGGTTAAGGTGATGACCCAAAAAGTCAACACTTGTTTTAGAAACAAATTCAGCGTTTCGAGGCCTAAAAACCTCCTTTTTACCTCACCTTGATTTGCGTGCGCAGTCCGGGCGCGTAGCCGGAAAGCCATTATATGAAAATCAATGAAAAATAATAAATTTTGCCTTTAAAGTGAATTTAAGTTGACTTCGGTCAATATTTTGAGTAAACGGACCCAAATCTGTGTTCTGACGATCCCGGGAAGTCCGTAAGAAAATATGGTACTTGGGAGTATGCCCGGAATCGAATTTCGAGGTCCCTAACCCGAGTAATAAATTTTTGAAGAAAATTATTTTCTGAAGAATACATGAGTTTTTGAAAATGAAATGTGTTTGAAAGTTGATGGTATCGGGCCCGTATCTTGGTTCTGGAGCCCGGTACAGGTCTAATTTGTGATTTAAGTTGAGTCTGTGAAATTTGGTAAGAAACAGACTTGAAATGACGTGAAACGGACCTTATTTGGGAAAAATTAGAAAATTTGATGTTCTTGAGTGATTTCATGATTTTGGTGCTACATTCATAGTTGTTGATGTTATTTTGGTGATTTGAATGCACGAGCGAGTTCGTATGATATTTTTGGGTTAGTGTACATGTTTGGTTTGGAGCCCCGAGGGCTCGGGTGAGTTTTGGATAGGCCACGGAGTAGAATCGGACTTGGGAAAATTGCATGTTTCAGATGTTCTATTGCAGGCCTGCAGGCTTCGCATGGCTCGCAAATGCGAGTTCGCAAATGCGAAGGCTATGTCGAAAATGCAAAATAGCCCAGGCCAGCGTACCTCGTAAATGCGATGAAAATACCGCAAATGCGATCCTCCAGTTGTAGCCCAGTCGTCGCAAATGCAACAGTTTTATCGCAAATGCGACTTCGCATTTGCGAGAGGTCTATCGCAAATGCGAAGGAGACCTGAAAATTAGTTGTGTAGCAAATGCGACATTTTTCTTCGCAAATGCGATGATAGCAGAGTCTGGTTCGCAATTGCGACCAGGGTTCGCAATTGCGACACCAGAGACCTGTAAAATCCATACTTAGACGAATTTTTAACCATTTTTCACATCTTCTCAAAACATAAACACTCTAGGGCGATTTTTCAAAGGCAACTTCTTCTCCAAATCAATTGTAAGTCGTTTCTAACTAGTTTTCTTCAATCCTTACCATCTTTTCACATGATTTCAACTCAAAATCAATGATTTTAATGGGGAAAATTGGGTGTTTTGGGTAGAACCTAGGTTTTTCAAATTTTAGGGATTTGGACCTCGATTTGAGGTCCGATTTCAAAATAAATTATATATTTGAGTTCGTAGGTGAATGGGTAGTCGGGTTTTGGTTCGAACCTCGGATTTTGACCATGTGGGCTCGGGGTCGATTTTTGACTTTTTGGGAAAAACTTTACAAAACTTATTTTCATGCATTAGAATTGGTTCTTTCAACATTTATTGATGTAATTAAGTAACTTGTGACTAGATACGAGCGAATTGGTGATGGAATCAAGAGGTAAAGCTATAGTTAAGGCTTGAACTGTGTACGAGGCATCGAGGTAAGTGTTTGGTCTAACCTTAGCTTGAGGGAATAGGAGTTTGGTCTTATATGCTATGTGTTATGTGTTGAGTACGACGTATAAGCATGGTGACGAGTATCTATACGTTGGTGTCAAGCATGCCCGTGAGTCTTATGTCGTGTTTTATGTGACAGCGTTTGTATTGTTCATGTTCAATGTGGTAATTGCTATTGACGAGCAAGGTTTGTGGGAAGAATATTGGTATTTGTATATTGAAGAGCATTGGCTCGAATTGTGAACTAAGTTTTAAGGTAAAGGTGAAAATGAGAAGAGGTTTATGGTATTAATGCTCCTTTGCCATGACGTTGTGGCTTTAAATGTTATTCCCTTGCCGGGACGTTGTGGTTTTGATGTTGTTCCCTAGCCGGGATTATATTATGATTCATTTATTCCTTGCCCTTATTGTTTGTGTTTGTTGTTTGGGTGAGGAAGAGTGTAAAGCACGAAGGGTGATGCCGTGACGCACGATGTACCATTCCGTGCCTATTATATTGATATTATAGTGAGGATGAGAGTAAAAGCACGAAGGGTGATGCCGTGCAGTTTATATTGATTTTATGGTGAGGACGAGAGTAAAAGCATGAAGGGTAATGCCGTGCACTTGTTTGATTTTTTTTTTCTTGTTGATAATTGAATTGTGGCGATCTATATATTTAACTGCTGTTCTCTTGTTGCTATTTGGTATTTCCCCGCTGCATGTTCCCCCTCTCCCATCATTGATTATATGTGTTTCTGCTTTTGTTTTTCCGCTGTACATTATTTATCTGCACAAGTTTATTGGCAGTCTGGTCCTAGCCTCGTCACTACTTCACCGAGGTTAGGTTAGGCACTTACCAGCACATGGGGTCGGTTGTGCTGATACTACACTCTGCACTCTTTTGTGCTGATCCCAGTGCTGCAGATTTTGGACCGCAGTGAGGTTTCAACTTCTTGCTTATCAGGTGACCCGAGGTAGTCCTGCAGGCGTCCGCAGGCCTTGGCGTCTCCCTCTATCTATTTTGCTGCTTCTCTTATGTAGTTCCAGAGACAGTATTTTGTTATTTCTTTCAGACCTTTTATTTGTAGTACTCTTAGACAGTCTGTGAAGTTGTGACACCAAATCTTGGGTGGTTTTGTTATGAGTTGGTATTAGTAGTGCTATTTAACTTGATATTTATTCTTCCGCTTGTTTAATTAAGTTGTTTATTAATTGTTGGTTCTAAGTTGTTAACGAATTTAAAAATGGAAACAAGTCAAATAATTCAGTTGGTTGGCTTGCCGAGCTCTCACTAGTAGGCGCCATCACGACCCTCGAGGGTGGAAAATTCGGGTCGTGATAGATAAGGGGTGGGGAGGGGATATGGGTAGCAGTGTGGGGATGGGTTGGTGAGGATTGGTGGGGGTGGAGAAGGTAGAAAAAGAGTTTTGAAAAATATTTTTTATTCTCTTGGTAGGGAAAATATTTTCCTTCAATTGGAGGAAAATGAGTTCATAAGGAAAATATTTTCCAAAATATTTAAGCCAACCAAACATTGAAAAAAAAATCCGAAAAATATTTTTCTTCCTACCAAACACACCAGTAGTTACAACTTGTTTGAATGATAGTTACGTATCTATTTCTAACCTATCGTACAGTTTTTTAATGAATAAAATATTTGAATAGATTGTACCATTTTTCATGGTTTCATAATGGCAGTACACCAACAATTGAAATATAAGTGTACAATATGTATAAAAAAAAGTAGATTATGAAGTTGAGTAATTATTAAATAAGATAAAGCAAAAAGTACAATAGAATTATAGTAAGGGCAAGATGAGGAAAAAAAACAATAGCGACGCTAGCACACAAAATTGATTGTTACATAAAAGGTTTTTATATCGTTATGTAACAACGGATTTAACGATACGATATATTCAGATTTTAAATAACAATAAAAACAAATATTATATTTAATGTAACAATATAATAGGTAACAACCATCCAAAAAAGAACCTAATTTTGATAGACTACAAAAATGTAAACCATAACTCAAATTCAAACAAGCCTGTCAAGTATTTAAGCTCCTCAAATCAAGCGGTTGGCTCCTCCTCGAGTTCCATTTTGTATATTGTATATTCCCTCTCAAATAACAAAAACTCCTGTATGAAAAGTAGCTTCAACTTTAATAGCAAGATCTAATTATTGCCCAACAAATCAAATTAACCGACTAACAAGACCACAGATCTACTTTATCAAAAGACCAAGACAACAAATATATTAATGCTACAAATCCTACAAATATATTAATGCTACAAATGGTGTATGCATGAGAACTGATGAGACTTTGTCCAACCTAACAGTCATTCAGCTGTAGGAAAACTCTATTATCTCTTTTCCTGTGCATAAAGGGTACAAGCCAAACAGTAATACCTGCAATTGATGCTGACTGAAGAGACGAATGAACCCTGTTTCAGGATTTGTGGCAAGGTTGATCAACTCATCATGGGTATTAGGTGGATTACCAGACCCGACAAGCGACACACAGACCTACAAATGAGTTCAACAGATCACAACTGAGAGTACAAACAGACACGTCCTTGAAGTTTTTGCTTCTATTCAAATTTTCAGAATTGTCAAATAAGATAAATGAAAATTTATGGAATAGGAATTTTGCTCTAGGTGATAGCCTACACACAATATTGTAAATAATGAGAAATTATGAGTTTGAATATCAAGCTCACCGCATACACCGCAGAACAACTTCAGGGATGCAACACCTACAACAAAGACCATGCACTATGTAGGTTGCAGGGCCTTCAATAGAACCATCGCTGCCAGAATACCAAGCATCTAATCGAGAGATTTCCAATGTAACTCCAGCTTGAAAGTGAATAAGAATTTTTATATTTACACTTTTACTCCTATGTATGTAAAGTACTATTGATACACTGCTAGTTGGCTCTACTTTCTAAATACCACTAACAAAAAGAAGATGCTGCGTAATACTTACATGTGAAGAATGAGGTCACCAACTGTCAGTAATTTCTCTCTAAACTCATCCTTCATTTGATCTTCGAGCAAGTATCGGAGCACAAGCACTAAGTATGCACCAAGGCGCATCATTTGTGGGTCACCATGAGGTCTAAGCAAAAGAAAATGTGCATTCAGCATAAATCACATCCAACATAAAGCTTAATCTCCAAGAATAACACGTACTTATGCATATTGTGGACTAGTCTATTACTAAACACATCATGTATAGATAAATCATTCATGTAATCTGAATATCAAGGACACAAAGATTACTCTGTACCAGGAACAAAAAACAGAAAAAGTACCCTCTAGAGGCCTTCCTTATCCCTTGGACAATTGACATCAAAAAATCTAACATGATAAAGCTGATAAAAGGGTAATCAGTATGTGATGTGTTTGTAATATTTTAAGAAGAGGTGGTCACGCACTCAACACAGTGCTAACATAGGCAGAAGTCTCAGTTTTGAATCTTACTACCACCCATTTACACATGGAACTTCCACACGTTAGACTTAAGGAAAAGAATGAGACCCATACGGAAAGAGGCGTGCTAGGAAGTACTTAAATAAATGTGTCCCAATTCTAACTACTATGTTTTAATGAGGTGAAACAATTCAACAACATTAAATACTATTTAGAAGCTTTACAAAGACAATAAGAATCTCAAAATACTGCAGAATAATCTAATCTTTTTGTGTATGTGCAACAAAGAGCCTCCGCCCATGAACAATAAAGTGTGAAAAGTTTACTTACCTGAAGAAGGTTGCATCATCTTCAGAAGCAGGGGCAGATTTACGCTTACCGAACTGGTGTCATGCGACACCGCTTCGTCGAAAATTTTTACTAAATATATGTATTTATACTGTACGGAAACAGATAAGTAGGAAAAAATGACACCACTTGACTTAAATAGTATCTTGGTGTGTTGGTAATGTACTTGATTTTTCTTTAAGAGGTCAAAGGTTCAAACCTCAAATAGCACATTTTTCTTTTGCAAAAATACTCGGGACCTTTTGTAACTTAAGACTCAACAAAATCAATAGACTAAGGTTATTTCTTGTCTAAAGGTATGATAATCAAAGTTATATTTCAATTCTTTTATAAATTTCGACACCGCTTACAAAATTTCTGCGTACGCCCCTGTTCAGAAGGCGATATCCAAGACCATATGACGTCCAGCAAACTTGGTATGTCTCCTAACATAAGGTTCATCTGTTCAAAAGCTTTGGTTAAAGCTGCAGAATAGACCATAGAAACTATAATACTTTTAAGATGAAACTGGTACTCAGCTAATGCACGCTCCCTTCCTCGCAGGAAAGATGTAGTAACTTAGAATGGGACCAAGGAGACGGACAGGATGAAAGATACTCTACTCAAAGTTATCACCTACCCAAGTAACTATATACAGAACTAAAATAGAAAGGGCAGCCCGGTGCACGAATTATCCCGCATTCACGCAGGGTCCGAGAAAGGAACGCACCCAAAGGATATGATGTAGGCAACCTACCTCAATGCAAGTATAAATAGATGATTCCCCCGCTCGAACCCGTGACCTATAGGTAACATAGAGACAACTTTACCATAGTACCAACGCTCCCATTCTATATGCAAAAATGTTACGGCAAAGAAAATGGAAGGAACCAGGCTTATCTGAGAGTGACACAAGACGAAGTGAGGGAGAGATCTGAAATGCCAGATTTTATGGTGGATAAAGCTGTGGACTGAGCTGCTGCGTTACACAAACATACATTTGATACATATGCGTGGGTAAAGTCGTGAGAGAACTAACACCAAAATATGATATCCATGGATGTGAAAGGTAGCTGTGACGACCCGAGCCGTCATCTCAGGAGCTACCGCCCCGTTTCCCCCATTTTATGCTTCTTCATGTTTCGTTATCGGTATTTGGTGTGTTAGAGTTGATTTGGATTGGTTTTGATAAGAAATGAGACACTTAGTCTCTTTAAGGAAGGCTTGGTTTGGAAAAGTCAACCGGAGGTTGACTTATGAGTTATAGGGCTCGGATGTGATTTTCGGTGATTCGGTTAGCTTTGGGGGATGATTTGCGACTTAGGAGTGTGATCGGAATTGATTTTGGAGGTCCGATGTAGAATTAGGCTTGAATCGGCGAAGTTAGTGTTTTGGCGAATTCCGGTTGTTAGGTGAGATTTTGATCCGAGGGTCGGCATGGAATTCAGAGAGTTGTAGTAGCTTTGTTAGGTGATTTGGGATGTGTGTGCAAAATTTCAGATGATTCGGAGGTGGTTTGGTTGGGTTTTTGATAGAATGCGAGTTTCGGAAGAATTTGAAGAACTTAGGCTTGGATTTGATGTAATTTGATGGTTTTAGTGTTAATCGTGGTGTTTTTATGATTGGAACAAGTTTGAATAATCTTTTAGGACGTATTGGTATTTTTGGTTGAGGTCCCGGGGGCCTCGGGGTGAGCTCCGATGGTTAAAAAGAGAGTTTTGGAATTTTTCATGTGCTAAGTCTGCTGCTTCTGGTATGTTTTCGCTTCTGCGGAATTTGGACCGCAGAAGCGGTATCACTTATGCGATTAGGGAACCGCAGAAGCGGTTGGAGCTTGAGTTGGGTTTTCCGCAGAAGCGGAAGTTTGGGCCGCAGAAGCGGTCCCGCTGGTGCGATTTCTGGGCCGCAGAAGTGGTCGGAGCCTTTAAGTGGAAAACCGCAGAAGCGGTATAAAAGTCGCAGAAGCGGTCCCACATAAGCGGAAACGGGACCGCATAAGCGAAAAAGAGCTGGGCAGAGAAGATTTTTAAAATAACATTTCATCCGCGAGCTAAGGGTATTTTCCTCCATTGTTGAACATCTTGAGAGCTTTTTGGGAGCAATTGAAGAGGGTTTCGACTGAGATTGACTGGAGGTAAGTTTTATGAGTTAAAAAAACATGATTATATGTGAAATTAACCTAGAAATTCATGGAAATTAAGCCTAAAATTGATGAACTAGGGCTTGGGATTTTGAGATGTTAAATTGGGATTTGATGGGTCATTTGAGCTCGGATTTGAGAGTTCTTGGTATGTATGAACTCGTGAGAAGATGAGGAATCCATTGATGTTAATTT
This sequence comes from Nicotiana attenuata, assembly GCF_001879085.1. Classification (NCBI taxonomy): domain Eukaryota; kingdom Viridiplantae; phylum Streptophyta; class Magnoliopsida; order Solanales; family Solanaceae; genus Nicotiana; species Nicotiana attenuata. Next base: position 387,878 of record NW_017670415.1, read on the forward strand.
TCTGATTTTTCGAGAAGTGGACCCGGGGCTCGGGTTTTGCTAATTTCGAGATTCTTGATATTTTTCGATTGTTTTCGATTGGGTATTGTTTCCTTAGCATATTGTGATGTATTCGCTCTGATTTTGGTTAGATTTGACGCGCGTGGAGGCCGATTTGATGGGGCAAGGGCGTCGCGAGCTAGAGTTTTCACCGGTTCGAGGTGAGTAATGATTGTAAATGATATCCTGAGGGTTTGAAACCCTGGATTTGCACGCCGTAGTGCTATATTGAGGTGACTTGCACGCCGGATAGCGAGCGTGGGGTAGAGCACCGTTGGGGATTGTGACTTGGTCCGTCCCGATTGTTGATTTTACCGCGTATTTGACTGAAACTTATTTGATATTATCATGACTTGGGCTGATTGCCATACTTGGGGCTTATTGCCGACTTTTTAAAATCCTTGTGAGCTATCATCACTGTTTTCCTAACTATTTGAAATATTATTTGAACTCAGTCCATTGAATTACACTGTTTCATGAACTCAGCTATATTTTTACTCAACCTTGAGTTTTAACTGATGTTTGAACTATTGTTTGAGCTGAGCATTATTGTCTTTACTGATGCCTGAGGGGCTTATGATTATTTTTGGACTGATTGAGGCTGAGGGCCATATGTGAGGATTTTCGAGTGATGTGAGGAGGCTTTCAGGCCTCGAGTGATATGTGAGGAAGCTTTCAGGCCTCGAGTGATATGTGAGGAGGCTTTCAGGCCTCGAGTGTATTGTGAGAAGGCTTTCAGGCCTCATGTTGATATGTACAGGTCTTTTAGGCCTTATGATGATATAGCGCTTGGGCTGTAGGAGCCCCTCCGGAGTCTGCACCCCGACAGTGAGCGCGGGTACCCATCTAGAGCGGANATTTAACTGTTGTTCTCTTGTTGCTATTTGGTATTTTCCCGCAGCATGTTCCCCCTCTCCCATCATTATATATGTTTCTGCTTTTATTTTTCCGCTGTACATTATTTATCTGCACAGATTTATTGGCAGTCTGGTCCTAGCCTCGCCACTACTTCGCCGGAGTTAGGCTAGGCACTTACCAGCACAGGGGGTCGATTGTGCTGATACTACACTCTGCACTCTTTTGTGCAGATCCTAGTGCTGCAGATTTCGGACCGCGGTGAGGTTTCAGCTTCTTGCTTATCAGGCGACCCGAGGTAGTTCTGCAGGCGTCCGCAGGCCTTAGCGTCTCCCTCTATCTATTTTGCTGCTTCTCTTATGTAGTTCCAAAGATAGTATTTTATTATTTCTTTCAGACCTTTTATTTGTAGTACTCCTAGACAATTTGTGAAGTTGTGACACCAAATCTTGGGTGATTTTGTTATGGGTTGGTATTAGTAGTGCTATTTAAATTGATATTTATTCTTCCGTTTGTTAAATTAAGTTGTTAATTAATTGTTGGTTCTAAGTTGTTAACAAATTTAAAAATGGAAACAAGTCAACTAATTCAGTTGGTTGGCTTGCCTAGCTCTCACCAGTAGGCGCTATCACGACCCCCGAAGGTGAAAAATTCAGGTCGTGACAAGTAAGGGTGGGGAGAAATAGGGGTGTCAGTGTGGGGATGGGTTGGTGAGGATTGGTGGGGGTGGAGAAGGTAGAAAAAGAGTTTTGAAAAATATTTTTTATTCTCTTGGTAGGGAAAACATTTTCCTTCAATTGAGGGAAAATGAGTTCATAAGAAAAATATTTTTCAAAATATTTAAGCCAACCAAACATAAAAAAATTAAAAAAAAAATTAAGAAAAATGTTTTTCTTCCTACAAAACACACCAGTAGTTACAACTTGTTTGAATGACAGTTACATATCGTTTTCTAACCTATCGCACAGTTTTTTAATGAATAAAACATTTGAATAGATTGTATTATTTTTCATGGTTTCATAATGGGAATACACCAGCAATTGAAAAATAAGTGTACAATATGTATAAAAAAAAAGTAGATTATGAAGTTGAGTAATTATTAAATAAGATAAAGCAAAAAGTACAATAGAATTATAGTAAGGCAAGATGAGGAAAAAAAAAACAATAACGACGCGAGCACAAAATTGATTGTTACATAAAAGGTTTTTATATCATTATATAACAACGGATTTAACGATACGATATATTCAACTTTTAAATAATAATCAAAACAAATATTGTATTTTAATGTAACAATATAATAGGTAACAACCATCAAAAAAAGAACCTAATTTTGATAGACTACAAAAATATATACCATAACTTAAATTGAAACAAGCCTGTCAAGTATTTAAGCTCCTCAAATCAAGCGGTTGGCTCCTCCTCAAGTTCCATTTTGTATATTGTATATTCCCTCTCAAATAACAAAAACTCTTGTATGAAAAGTAGCTTCAACTTTAGTAGCAAGATCTAATTATTGCCCAACAAATCAAATTAACCGACTAACAAGACCACAGATCTACTTTATCAAAAGACTAAGACAACAAATATATTAATGCTACAAATCCTACAACTATATTAATGCTACAAATGGTGTATGCATGAGAACTGATGAGACTTTGTCCAACCTAACAGTCATTCAGCTGTAGGAAAACTCTATTATCTCTTTTCCTGTGCATAAAGGGTACAAGCCAAACAGTAATACCTGCAATTGATGCTGACTGAAGAGACGAATGAACCCTGTTTCAGGATTTGTGACAAGGTTGATCAACTCATCATGGGTATTAGGTGGACTACCAGACCCGACAAGCGACACACAGACCTACAAATGAGTTCAACAGATCACAACTGAGAGTACAAACAGACACGTCCTTGAAGTTTTTGCTTCTATTCAAATTTTCAGAATTGTCAAATAAGATAAATGAAAATTTTTGGAATAGAAATTTTGCTCTAGGTGATAGCCTACACACAATACTGTAAATAATGAGAAATTATGAGTTTGAATATCAAGCTCACCTGCATACACCGCAGAACAACTTCAGGGATGCAACACCTACAACAAAGACCATGCACTATGTAGGTTGCAGGGCCTTCAATAGAACNGATTCTTGATATTTTTCGATTGTTTCGATTGGGTATTGTTTCCTTAGCATATTGTGATGTATTCGCTCTGATTTTGGTTAGATTTGACGCGCGTGGAGGCCGATTTGATGGGGCAAGGGCGTCGCGAGCTAGAGTTTTCACCGGTTCGAGGTGAGTAATGATTGTAAATGATATCCTGAGGGTTTGAAACCCTGGATTTGCACGCCGTAGTGCTATATTGAGGTGACTTGCACGCCGGATAGCGAGCGTGGGGTAGAGCACCGTTGGGGATTGTGACTTGGTCCGTCCCGATTGTTGATTTTACCGCGTATTTGACTGAAACTTATTTGATATTATCATGACTTGGGCTGATTGCCATACTTGGGGCTTATTGCGGACTGTTTAAAATCCTTGTGAGCTATCATCACTGTTTTTCTCACTATTTGAAATATTATTTGAACTCAGTCCATTTGAATTACACTGTTTCATGAACCCAGCTATATTTTTACTCAACCTTGAGTTTTAACTGATGTTTGAACTATTATTTGAGCTGAGCATTATTGTCTTTACTGATGCCTGAGGGGCTTATGATTATTTTTGGACTGATTGAGGCCGAGGGCCATATGTGAGGATATGTCGAGTGATATGTGAGGAGGCTTTCAGGCCTCGAGTGTATTGTGAGAAGGCTTTCAGGCCTCATGTTGATATGTACAGGCTTTCAGGCCTTATGATAATATAGCGCTTGGGCTGTAGGAGCCCCTCCGGAGTCTCCACCCCCACAGTGAGCGCGGGTACCCATCTAGAGCGGATAAATGTTAGACAGTGGTAACAATGGCACTGCTGTACGCGTTTTGGTCAGGTAACAATGACTGACCAGTCAGGTAACAATGACTGACCAGTGGTAACAGTGGCACTGTAATACGCGTTTTGGTCAGGTAACAATGGCTGACCGGTCAGGTAACAACGACTGACAACGAACATAAATCATGCCCGAGGGGCCGGTACTGTTTTGAGATATTGCCCGAGGGGAGAACTTTTATGTGCTCATCTTGCATACTTATTTGCCTCTTTACCTGTTATACCGTGGTATTTGTGCCCGAGGGGCGAATTTTCTGTGCGTATCAGCACTAATTGTTTTGAAATCGTTTTCGTAATCACTGAAAAGATCATTTTTAAAAGAGATTTGAACTGAGCCAAGGTATTTCTAAAGATTTCACAGATTTTACTGTTTTTCTCAGAAAATTGCACCCGGCTTCTGTATAGCATGTTGGTTGCTTTACGTGATTTCTTGCTGCTCAGTTATTATTTACTTTTATTACTCACTGAGTTGGAGTACTCACTCTACTCCCTGCACCTCGCGTGCAGATGCAGGTATTGTTCACCCGGTAGTGGGTTTTGAGCTGGTTGAAGGTATTGCTATCGTAGCTGAGCAGAGTGACCGCCAGCGTTCGCGGCACCGGATTACTTCCTTTGGTTCTAAATTTTATTCCGTATATTGTTGGCCCTGTAGTAGTATTTAGACTTCTCTAGATGCTCGTGACTTGTGACACCCCGGTCGGGCTGTGTTGGGTTGTAAACTTCGTTAATTAATGTCCTTAAGTCGTATTTTGCTATTCATTTATGTTTAACTACTCTAAAAGGGACTATTTGGGTTAGTTGGCTGGCCTTGTCTTCACGAGAGGCGTCATCACGACTAGTGCGGGGTTTTGGGTCGTGACAGTAGCACGGAACGGTAGCCTATTTCTCCTTCTAAAGCATCATTCAAAATTAATTAAATCATAAGACAAGACAGGCCAACTTTCACAGACAGTGCTTCTTTGACATTCAATTCAGCAGACTTAAAGAGCTTATGGAACACCACATAGTATTTAATAAAAATGTTTTGTGGCATCTGCAGGCAAAGCATGTTATTGTGCTACACGGTCTCTCATTGAGGGTGCATAGCAAAGACTTGCATTTAACATAAACTAGGCTTCTGAAATTAAGTTGTGTGATGCAAACGTTTAAAATATCTGGTAAGATGTCTCTCATCATTTTTTTTTGTGTAGGGACAGGGGGCGGGGGGGAGGTGTAGTTGTACTAAATTTTCGATAGATCAAATGGACTAAAATAATTAGAGACTAACACAGATTACTCTTCTAAAGAAAAAGTAAAAAGGTTGAGAAGCGATACAAGAACATGAGCCTATACCTCAATTTGTCTCTACTGCTCCTTGCACGATCGAGCAACAATTTCATGCACCGTATCACTAGATTGCAGAGAATTTTAATTTATTTTCGATAAGGAAGTAAATGGCAACAACATCAACATGTGATATAGACAACAAAGTAATAAAAACACCGTGAAGTATCATTAAAACCAAATAAGGAACACAAGGGAAAACCAATTAATCACGCCGTTCTAACACAAGTTTCACAACGAAATCACTCCGTGATACCTCATATCATAGTCACAAGTCCCGGGTCTCAACCCACCATCATATACTCACGGCACCTTGTGCCCACATCTTGAATCACAACCACATGGATAACTCACGTGCCAAAATCACAATTCGCCCAGCATAGTCACAGTCTCACAGTCACAATCCGCCCGACATAGTCACAGACCCACAATCACAATCCTTCCAGCATAGTCACAGGCTCACAATCACAATCCGTCCGGCATGATCACAGGCTCACAATCACAATCCGTCCGGCATGATCACAAGCTCAATAGCAACATGAAAACGGATAATACAAGAACACATGGGCATGATTAATAAATGTCAAGTTTCATACTCTTAGACTAGTATAAGTGGCATGCTACGATGTATGCTTGTGCGAGTGTACTACTGCAGCCTAAGTCAACACGTAATATCAAACACATCAAATAGCTCGTCGAAACAACAGAAATTCTTGAACAGAACAAATGTGAAAATAATGTGTGTTATCAGAATCAGTACTGAAATAATCACTAGTATCTTTAGTCCCACGAGTTTACTGCATTACGCCATTTTGCAATTCCATCCAAAATAACAGGGTTAGAAAATTTCAAATATCCAAAGTCCCAATTTCAAATTTTGATGTAGCTCTATAATTTTCAGAAAATAGATGAAAGATTTTGTACCTAGATTTGGTTGCGATTTCTAAATACGGATAATTTTCTCAATATTAGATTCGGTTACACTAGCTTTTATTTGTTTTCTCTCGTGTAGGTTGATTTCATAGCCGTAAGAATGATGATAGAAAAAATAAAAGACAACAAAGAAGAATCAAGAATAATGCACATTTTATTCCTGTGGCAGTCTCCTATTCTTCTGAGAGGTTAGCTGAGATCTATATTCGGGAGATTGTTCGACTTCATGGTGTGCCCGTGTCTATCATTTCTGACCGAGGTACGCAGCTTACCTCGCATTTCTGGAGAGCAGTTCAGCGTGAGTTGGGCACACGGATTGAGTTGAGCACAACATTTCATCCTCAGACGGAGTGGAGTTAATGATCAAATGTCAATTGCTAAATTGAAAATCTGCATGCCTCCGCAAAATGAGATTAAGAAACATCCCTCCAGGTGTGTTGTAACACTGAGAGACAACATATTAGCTTTTCTGCTTCGTTTTTGCTCCTCTTGCTTCTTCGCGACTCTCTTTTCTTCTCTTCCTCCTTGGCTGGTCCATTTGTTATTATCCATGAAGTGTTGTATGTAGGTAACTTCTTTCACTTTGAATTATCATCAAAACTTTTGGGTGAATTATCATCAAAACATTTGGATTTTAACCTAATTTTTGAAATTGGAATTTTAACAAATTTGATTTCATAGATGTACCACACAATTGAGAGTACTGTTGAAGTTCACAGAAGAATCCGAAACCTCTTGGCAAGAAGAGATCAGATTCCGACATAATCGCTGGTATAATATCTTTCAATTTTCTTTATTTTTCATATATATATATCTGGTTTCTTCTCTTAGCAAGTACTGATTACATGCAAATTTGAGTTTCTTTTCTTTTCTTTTTTTTGCCTTCTTTGGTAGTTTACGAATGATATTTGTTTGAGAAAAAATGGGACTTGGAGAAAGACGAACATGGAAAATTAGGGATTTCGATGTTTGTTTGGTGCAGTTTCAGGTGTAATTTCAAATCTCTCCTCTTTATGCAATTTGTCTGTTATAACCCTCAATTGTAGCTCTCACTTCAGGTGAGTTTTGTTTCTTCTTCTTATTTTTTTGCACTCATTTTTTGGTAATGAAGATATAATGGGTATATATTTGTTATCCTATTATTAAGAGGATCGCAGAAGAGAAAAATAATAGAAATTTATTTATTGAAGAAGACAAGATAACCTTCAAACTACTCATTCGCCAGGGATGACAACAACTCCGTTGAGTTTGGTTCTTTGTATTTCTATTTTCTTTGTATGTCTTTATGAAGTTAGAATATGGTCGCGCATAGCGGGAGCTCAGTGTACCGGGCTGCCCATTTCAACTTTATCCTCTCATAAAACCAAGGAGAAAAGTGAATGAAAGATAGTGATTTGTGTGAGAGATTTTAGAAAAGGAAATAATCTGACATTGGCATCTGGTGCAACTGTGCATAGTTTATGCTTCAAATAGTTCTTCCTATTTTAACTCAAGCAAACGATAACTCCAACTAGATGGGATTATAAAGTTAAAGAAATCTTTCATGGGAAATGAAACACAATCTGACAAAGGATAAATGTAACATAAATATCAGTTACAGAGTTGCATCAAGTAAAAATGAATGCAAAACCATTACATGTTTCAGTAAGTCAATTAAACATTCAACGGAAAAGGCCTAAAAATGCCACTCAACTTTTAGAATAAACTACTGATATCCAATAAGTTCATACTCATATTATCAAATTAGTTTGCACTTACCCAAAAAAAGAAAAATAAAGATATAACGACTATAAAGTTGTTCAAGCATATTAATGCTTACTATTTTAAGTATGTCATAGAGATTTAAAAATATTTGAACAATAATTCAAGAGCTAAAAAAATAAAGTTTCATGTTCAAAATGATGAATGCTGATATCACATGGTGAATATGCAACAGAGGATCCCGCGCATAGCGGAAGCTTAGTGCACCGGGTTGTCCTTTTTTATCTCCCCATGATATCCAAATTTCAACAGATAAATTTGAAAGTTGTCTTGGGCCTATCTCTTCTTTCTTCGTCTTGTTTGTTTAACTTTATTTTCCTTCCCATGTCCGATTTGGGCGACATGAACCTTCTTCTGTTCCACTCTAATTATATTCTTCAACTTCAAGAAACACTACAAAAGAATTGTGTTATTGTGGCGATTATTTTTGTGCTTAGTGGCGGTTGCAATACGCTCTAATGGCGGTTTTCAAAAACACGTAATTGTTAATTGTATAATGTGGCGGTCTTGCGTTTGCATATTTGGCTGTTCGAAACCGCTATATCTTACTATTCTGCTCTCCTTTTGCGTAATTTCATGTTTAAATTTATCCAAAATAATATATAATAGTTTTATTCTGATATGCTATTTTATTATTCCACGTGTATATCCTGTTTATCACATCCTATATTCTTAAATTTGTATCAAGCTTAATAATAATGTTGACACATACATAAAGGATTAATAATCAAAATATGAGAAGAAAAAGCAGAATATTCCTCATATATCATAAGCACTCCAAAATTACATTAAATATATTGTTTCAAAGTGTTACTCAACAACAAAATAATACAATCAATCCTAACTGCATTTAGCATTTTTACTTCGTGGGAAGAACTCCTTGGCCTGTTGGTGATAATGGAGCGTCACTTCAAAAATATGATGCCTGCAAGAAAGGAAAGTATCTTTTAACCTTAAATCACTTTAGTTTCTTAGAAAGAAATAATGGTAGAATATAAACCTTTTCACATATTATTCAACAGATAAAGCCACAACCAAAAGAACATTAAACCTATATAGCCACAACCATAAGAACATTAAACATTGTGCTGCACTGCAAAATATATAATGCATTGCAATAACAGTTTGGGTAATTGTGACCATGATAGTAGTTGTCATTGTAGTAGTGGTGCCGAAACTCGCGGTAATTATATACAATACAACAATTGAACTTCATACCAACTCATTCCACTATTAGATATGATAGTTATAGTATGAGCTACTGATGTTCTAATTCATGTAGTAGTAGAGAACAGACTGAAAATAGGATGCACTGTCTACAAATGCAGTATATAAGAAGTAAACTTCTTAGGCATATACAACCTCAACTATTAAACATTTTAACTAAGGTTAAAACAACTATACTAAACACAGTAGAGTAAGAAATAATTTCAGTATTACAGTATAATTTAAGCAATAGTTTACGTACCTCCAGCAACTAAGGTATTGCAGGTGGTGAACACCAAATTCTCCCTTCATATTTTCACTTGTTGATACTCCAGTTGTGATGAGATCCACGTCAACATATTCAAGAAACATATTAAATAGTGCTCGGTATACTTGAAACAAGTCAATGATATAAAGGAGTTTTCAATTGAACATTTACACGAAAGAGGTATTTTTAAACTGGAAGAATCTTCTTTGCTCAACCAAAAGTTATTTGACGTTCTAAGAATTAAAATTCAAAACAGAATAGCTGAGTACCAATTATCTTATGCATTTAAGAAGATAAAGTAATGTCTTCAGCTTACAGGCTACAAAGCTCAAATATGAGATGGAAATACAAAGTCAAATATTAGACGCTATGTTAGAGAAAACATGTTTCTTAGAACATTACTTGCAACAATCTACAGTATCACTCCAAACTATATAGCTATTTCAGCCTTTATCGAAAGTCACTTCAACATACCAAAATTAGAGACAACAGCTCCCCTCAACCACCTTTATTGTGCCAAACAAAATAAGTCAAACACTCGAATCCAAAATGGAATAAACATAATACTGCCAATATATAGCTCTTTCATCCTTTACTGAAAGTCACTTTACCTCACCAAAATTAGAGACAATAGCTCCTCTCAACTACATTTATTGTGTCAAACAAAATAAGTCAAACTTACCAAGACATTGCTATTTAAAACTTTGACTTGTCAGATATACTTCTTTGTAAAAAAATCATATTGACATAGAAGCTTTCGAGTCCCCATCAATATGGAATATTTCACTCATGGTGGAGCACATAATCGTATTAAAAAACGAAATATGAAAAAGAGATATGGACCTTAATGATGAACAGAACTTTGATCAATATTACTTCAACCACCAAAATCTTGAACGCCAAACCTCAAACATAGTCTCTTAAGACATCCTCGTACAAATGGACCTTAACAAATAAACATTGGATTATAAAGTAAACTTACAAAACAACAAAATAGACCAAGCCCGAACATTGCATCACAGAACATCACATTAACCAAAGGACTCCTAAGAGCATGTATCGTTGCTTCCGAGAAGAGAACAACAAACCAAAATGCTAAAGAAAAGCTCATGCAATATTGAGTGGTAAATAAAACATTTACTTATCAAGTGCATTAATTGCTTATTAGACACTTAATTAGCAGTATAATACGATCAATATTTTTTTTTGGCAATCTAGATAATAACACAACGCAAAAGATTCTTCAATTCTCAATAAACAAGGGCCATAGTCAATATGTTTAGCAGTTCCCCTTTGAGAATCTATAATAGTATGCATTTCAAAATAATATAGCAATAACAATTAGTATTTCTGGAAAGTTGTATTTCACTAATAGAACTAGCAAACTTTTTATTTTATTTAAAAGATCTCCAGTCAGGAATTGATATTTGAATTTTTTTGTTTTTCAATAGACCTCAATAGACCACCCTTAATAATCAAACTAGCATGAAAGCATCAGAATGAAAAATGTGTACAAACTCGAGGCCAACTGGAAAACAAATCGAACAAATTTATTTGACACCAATATACAACCACAATTTATTTATATTTTGACAAAAATTAGTCATAGTCATTGTGGCAGAGTCAACTTCACTAAACTACACCAGCAAAAGACCAAACAAAATAAGGGGAAAAAAAGTTAAGACAAAATAATTAAAAATCGGTACGAAACTAAACTATAGTAATCAACCAGAAAATAAGAAAAAACTCTTCGCTAAAACTCTTTCAATTCTTCTACTAGCCAACCTAAAGATCCCTAAGAGATAAGCAAACACCAGCACTGAAAGAACAAAAATACACAAAAGCTGAGAAAACACATATTTACAAGAGTTAAAGTTCAAATTAAAGTGGCATAGATTAAGCAGAAGATTTTACCAAAGGTAGATTCAAGTGTAGCCGGTGATGGAGATGATCATTGTCGCTGGCGATAGCCGATGGAGATGAAGTGTCGCTGGAAACCCTAAAGTAAGAGAAGGAAATATTGGGCATATTTTGAGTAGGCTCGGTTATTCAAAAGGTTATAAAATTAAAAGAAATATACTGGCGATTCAAAACTGACGCACAAGCGCCGTATTAAAAATAGCGCCTACAAATCCGACATTATTTAGACTCAATTACAGCGGCTCCATCTAACCGCCATTTTATAACCGCCACAATATTTGCGATTTTTTATAGTGAAAGAACTTTTGAATTGTCCAAAATACTGAAATTGATTGAGAAAAAGTCTTAACGTTTATCTTAAATGTCATATCCTTTAATTGAGTTACTTATTTAGACACTTAACATTTTAAAATGAGATAAACAGGACAATAAGGAGGAAACGTAAAATAAAAATAAAACCGAAGAGAAAAAGATAGATGGCTTTCTTGGTTGCGTAGATTTGCCATCTCACCTTCTCCGGAAAAACTTCATATAAGTAAATATATAGATATCAATTCTTTCACTACATGTATCATGTATGCTATTAAGAATGGTTATATAGACGTTTTATTACGCCGCAAAACTCTTTTCCTAGTTTCCTTTAGTTATCTTTAATTCCTTGAAGGTGCTAAAAGTTTTAATTTACACATTCTTATTTTTGAAATCAAATAATCATGTCCATGTAATATTTTTTCAAAAAAATATTCATGTAATATCTGCATGAGCAGACTATGCTAAAAAGGTATAACTATCTTGGTCAGCATGAAGTTTATGCCCACTTACAACTTTCAAAATTACTTATCATGAAATTGAATTATGAAACACTTTTTAGTGAAGAGACAAGCTTTGATTAGGGAAGAAGGATTTTGTCGTAGCCTAAACACATGTTAGTGCCTCTCTTTCTTTTCCAGCAATGCAAACTTCTGCTAAACTACAAAATTATGGAATTGTGACTCAACAAATAGATGGCTAAACAGTGTGTAGATAGTCGTATAGTCAGATATAAAAACACATGTATTCCATATTTTTAATTGTAATTGCATCATAGAGGAGGAAGTATGATTTTTAACTGATCCATAAAATCTGAAATTGCATATCCATAAATTGGATTTCATAAAATATTTAATTCGATTGGCAGCATCAAGAGCAAATAATTTGGTAAAGAAAAGATAGCTAAACTCTACCTGCAGCTATAGCTAGCCTCATCCAGTCCAGACAGTTTATCCTAATTGGCATTCTACCTGAAGCAGTGTGAAAAAATTGGGCTCAAAGTAAATCATAGAGCAAAAGAGCCTATAGTAGAATGCCAATTAGGTGGCAGCCTAGAAAGTAAAGCATTTAAAAAAAAAGGAGGAAGAGCATATTGCATCTGGCTTCCTTCTTTTACCTCTTTATCTTACCTTAAACCTTTATAGATAAATCACTATAATTTTTTTCAAATGGTTCAATATCAGCCTCCTTGATCTGCAAAATATATGTAAGGATTTCTCCAATTTTTTCAATGTTAAACGTATCTAATACTCAATTAATATAGACTTGGGTAACTGCTTTACTTGTTACCTTTAGAGATGATGTATAGCTATTAAGCTCCTTCATGTATCCAACTACATCTTCTGTTGCATATGTCTTCAACTCGCTAATAGGTATGCATTAGATGCAAACACAGTATATAGATGTAATGAAGAATCGGTTTTTTTTATCTAATCTATATCCTTTAGAATCTGAACCACCAAACAGTACAATAGTTGTAGTAAAAGAGTGACACTCTGAATTATATTACGGTTAAAACAAACTATTTTTGTGGTTTCATTGAAAAAGCGAGCAACTTCAGGTGGCAACATGTATGAATATGTTAATAATATTTTAAAGTAATTGCAAAAGTATAGAATTATAACCAACTAGTGAATTTGATCGCGCTTCGCGCGATAATAAAAGACCTTAATAGATTTAATAATAATTTTTAAATATTTTTAGAGTAATACAAATATTTTATAATTTAAACATTTGAAATACTATTTTTAATTCAAGTGAATTAGATTAACACAATTGTATTTTTTCCTTAAATTTTGTTTTTCTATAATTGTACAGGTGAAGCTTTTTTTCTTTTTTTTTAAAAAAGCATATCCATGAATAAATGAATCTCAATAAAAATTGACAGCTATGTGGGTAATGTGTAAGTTTTGCATGTATATAATGTATTTTACTTTTTCCTTTTTGTTATAGAGTTAAATTATTTTCATAATTTTCTCCATGTTTAAAAATCAAGAAGAAAGATGAATTAAAGGGAGGGAATATAGCACAACTACGAAAGTCAAATGAATCTCTTTCCCTCCTTTTGTTTCTATTTTAACATTTTTCTTTTTGTATTTTCCTCTTCTCCAACTTTCATACTTTTCTACCCAATTATTTGATAAAAAAGTCCATACTCTACTCGTTCTTCTTATCACTTTCGTAGCATCCCATAAACAATCACTCCTACGTTATAATATAATATATTTTTACCCTCAATATCAACAAATTATTTCAAATTGCGCAAAATATAAAAATATGTTCTTTTCTGTTGAAATTTCTCCTACAAATCCAATATAGAACTTCATAAAAAATGGGATGGCCAGGAAAAGAGAATCCCCAAAAGCTTAAACTGAAAGTTAAACCATCGTCTCTTTGAAAAAACAAATGAAAGGATTATAAAAGAGAAAGTGAAGAGATGTAAGTTCTGCAGGAGTTACATTTATGAATAATATCCTAGGCATAAGTTATATTTGTAAATAATTTGTATTCTATGTCCATATAAAATATTTGTAAATAATTAATATTCTACGTGCATATAAAATGTGTTTGTTAGTTGCACATCTTCATTGAAGGGAAAAAAGAATGTCCGAAAATGAGAAAGCAATACCCGAACTCATTCGAAAAAACCTTGAAAGGGCAAGCAAAATGGTAAAGAAATTACTGAAGCCTGCAACAACACTTGCATCAATTTCTTATTGCAAGTGTACTTTCTGCTGGAAACTTTGGTACAACCATATAAACATTTGCATCTAATTATAAATAAATAATAAATAGGATATAAACTCTCAAAAGAAAGAATTGCGAGAGAAATAAAAGATATCGTGCAGAATTTCACCTGACCTTATAATCATTAACTAAAGCTTTCATAATACCATATTAAGAGTATATAAATTTGCTTACTATTCTTATCCGGGCTTCCTTCTTGTCCTCATGTTTTAACATGAATTTTCATGGTGTATCTGCAATTAAAGAAATACTAAAACAGTTAGTAGAGATACAAGAGACGGTAAACACATTGATTCTCTTCTGCTACCATCTTTCCTATTCACAACAATAGAAAATGGAACAATCTAAACTCAACAGGAGAATATTATGTAAATGTAATTTTGTCAAACAACATAGCTCTAAATTCAATAGAAGTACCACCTACAAAGAAATCTCTTGTAATTTGCTAAAATCTCTTATGCTAATGAACCAAGTCAACTGTGAGCATAGGCAAGAACGATGCAGCATTGAGACGCAAAGTACTAAATCCAAACAAAGATTGAAAAGGAAGAAGATAAACAAAGAAGAAGAAAGTGAAAACTAAAATGTACATCTTGAAATGTAACAATGACAAAGTAGGGTCTTTAAATATTCCAATTCCCATTCAATACAAATGTAACGTCTGTAGAAGAAGAGAAGGAGTGGGAGGTATAATTAGTAAAAATTAATTAGAGAATAAAAACGGCTTTATTGTCCTCTAATGCCATACTTAAAGAATACAAAGATTATGAAATTGGGAAAGAATGAGAAAAATTCAAAAAAAGGAGAAAATAGATAAATAGGATCCTTGGCCAAAGAGAGGTGCCAACTCATCTTTTATTTTTCCTACTTTATATATATATAGATTTGTGGTGTAGTAACCAAGAAACCTATTTAAAAGGATTAATATAACACTAAATTAAACCTTAATATCACATGATGAATTTAATAACCACACTTGATAATAAAATGCTAAAATTACGAAAAACCAATCAATTGCTAGCTATGAGCCAAAAAGGACAGAAGAGAAGTGATTACTTGTATCACAAACTAATTAAAACACATATACCTGTTGCAGATATTGCTGAGTGAAGTACACTCCTTGGTGAAAAAGAATGTTCTGCAAAAAGAAGAGGGAGGATAATCGGAAAAAGACATCTTATTGTACACTTCTACAGATTGTTGTGACGAATGCGAAAAGGTTGTGCAAAAGATAAATTATTTGCGGGAAAGATGAGAGAAACACACAATCAGTAATAACTAAAAAAAAATTTACATTGCTATAAATAAAGAATGTAAAAGGGCAGTACAAAGAGGTTACCACGGAAACTGAAAGAACCAAAATATAAAGAGTGAAAAACTACAGGTAATAACTAAAGGAATTTACACACCTAATTCCTTCCTGCATCATCACGAGATGTTTGTGTTCCTTCTCTGTCTGTCTCATCAAATTCTCTATAATTGTCTTCTTAGATATCGTATTTATTTTGCTTTTCGCCTTCCAATTATGATTCGATGTATATGATGTTATTTTGGCGATTTGATCGCACGGATAAGTCCGTAGGATGTTATTGAGGTTGTATGCATATTTGATTTGGAGCCCCGAGGGCTCGGGTGAGTTTTGGATAGGCCACGCATTGCATTTTTGAACTAGTAAAGATCTGGTATTTTGGCTTCTGTGATTTTCGCAAATGCGAAGAGGAGACTCGCAATTGCGAGCTCGCAAATGCGAGCTTTGAGTCGCAATTGCGAAGTCTGGGGACTGGGCATAGGATCGCAAATGCGGTTCATTTGCTCGCAAATGCGAACATGGGAATTCCGGGCACTGGTCGCAAATGCGATCATGGTGCTCGCAAATGCGGAGGGTGTTTGATCGCAAATGCGGTCATCTTTTCGCAAATGCGAAGTCCGGCATTGTGCATAGTGTTCGCAAATGTGAACTTGACTTTGCAATTCCCAAGTTAGCAGGTCGGGATTCGCAATTGCGAACCCCAGTTCGCAATTCCCATATCCGAGGCCCAGCAAATTTTATACTTAGTCGAATTTTCATCACTTTTCACCATTCTTTCAAAACCCAAACACCATAGGCGATTTTTCAAGAACAAACTTCATCCCATATCATTTGTAAGTCGATTTTTACTCAATTCTTTCAATCTTTAACATCATTTAACATGTTTTCCACTTAAAATCAAGGATTTTCATTGGTGAAATTGGGGTTTTTGGGTAGAACCTAGGTTTTCTAAAAATTGGGGATTCGGACCTCGATTTGAGGTCCGATTTCAAAACAAATTACATATTTGAGTTCGTGGGGGAATGGGTAACCGGGTTTTGGTTCCAACCTCGGGTTTTGACCACGTGGGTCCGGGGACGATTTTGGAATTTTTGGGAAAAACTTTGGGAAATTCATTTTTATGCATTCAAATTGATTCATTTAGTGTTTATTAACCTAATCAAGTAATTTGTGGCTAGATTCAAGCGGATTGGAGGTGGAATTACGGGGTAAAGCCATAGTTGAGGCTTGACTTGAGTTCAAGGCATCGAGGTAAGTGTTTGGTTTAACCCTAGCTTGAGGGAAGAAGAGTTAACCCTAGCTTGAGGGAATAGGAGTTCAGTCTTATTTGTAACTTGCTAATTGTCGAGTACGATGTATAGGCATGGTGACGAGTATCTATACATTGGTGTCTATCATGACCGTGAGTCCTTATTTGCGAATAGTTTGGTTGTTGTTATGCCTTCCATGCTTAAATGATGACTTCTATATGTTGTAAAGACCTTGTGAAAGAAATTGTGATCTCGAAACTTAGTGGAGTATTGGCTCGGGTTGAAATACAAATTGTGAAGGTATATGAGATAAGTAACTCTTTGGAGCATTGGCTCAAGTGATAATGTTAACTATGAGATGAAAGTGAAAGAAAGAAAAGAGTTAATGATTCATTCCCTTGCCGGGACGTTGTTGGTTATTGATATTGTACCCTTGCCGGGTTTTTAATTGCTATTTGTGTTCCCTTGCCGGGATTTTCATTATTGTTTATTTATTTCCCTTGCCCTTGTTTGTGATTGTTGATTGGGTGAGGAAGAGTGTAAAAGCACGAAGGGTGATGCCGTGCACTGTTTGTTTATGGTAAGGAAAGAGTGTAAAGCACGAAGAGTGATGTCGTGCATCGTTGCTTATTATGAGAAAGATTATTAAAGCACGTAGGGTGATGCCGTGCCGCACGATGTACCATTTCGTGCCGATTCTATTGATATATGTGAGGAATGAGAGTAAAAGCACGAAGGGTGATTCCGTGCACATGTTATTTCTTGGTGAGGACGAGAGTAAAAGCACGAAGGGTGATGCCGTGCACTTGTTGAATTCTGTTTCATTACGTACTATTGAGTTGTGCTGTATTCCTTTATTATTGGACGACTCTCATTTGGAATTTATTATACTCCCCACAGCATGTTCCCCTCCCATATTGTTTATCTGTTTTGTATTGCGATTTCGCTGTGTGTGTGTGTGTGTGTGTGTATATATATATATATATATATATACATGAAATTGCACAGGTTTATGTGGTAGTCTGGTCTAGCCTCGTCATTACTTCGCCGGGGTTAGGCTAGACACTTACCACCACATGGGGTCGGTTGTGCTGATGCTACGCTCTGTGCATTTTTGCACAGGTCCAGGTTTCGAGCAGCAGCAGCAGCAGCCTTAGTTCGGGAGCATATCTTCAGTCCGGAGAGACCCGAGGTAGCCTTGCAGGCGTCCGCAGGCCCGGCGTCTCCCTTCTATCCTTATATTAGACTGCCATCTCTTTGTATTCGGGATAAACAGATTCATGTTTCTTTCAGACCTTGTATTTAGTAAACTCTTAGCAGTTCGTGAGTAATGTGACACCAGTCTTGGGTAGAGGCTATTGTTGATTGTTCCGCGTTTTGATTCAGATTATAAATCAGACTTCCGCTATTATTAAACTTCATGTTCTATATTGATGCTATGAATTGTTAAGAGATTTGTTTATTAATGGAAAGGTAATTAAGTTGGCTTGCCTAGCTACCACGAGTAGGCGCCATCACGACCCCGAGGGTGGGAAATCCGGGTCATGACAAGTTTGTATCAGAGCACTAGGTTAGGTCTCACAACTCACAGACAAACTTGGTAGAGTCTGAGGGATCGGTACGGAGACGTCTGTATTTATCCCCCAAAGGCTACAGAGTTAGGAAAAGTTTCACATCTGTTCTTTCTAGTCGTGCGGTTCTGTTTCTCAATGCTAATTGGATTTCCACTATGTTCTTTCGCAGATGGCGAGAACACGCGCTTCTTCATCTACCGATCAGCAGTCCGAGCCCCAGGCAGCTCCCGCTAGGGGCAGAGGGCGACGAGGCCGTGCTAGAGGCCGAGGTAGGGGCAGAGCTCAGCCCCAAGCAGCAGCACCAGCGGCGGAGCCTCGGGTTGACTTCGAGGAGGAGGTTCCGGCCCCAGCCGCAGCAGTTCCGGTGGGCCCAGCTCAGGTCCCAGAGGGGTTTATTGCTACTCCAGTTCTTCAGGACGCTTTGGTCCGGTTGGTGGCCTCATAGAGAGTGTCACCCGAGTAGGATTGCTTCCTGTAGCCCAGCCACTTCTCAGGCTGGAGGAGGAGCCCAGATCTCTGCCTACACGTACTCCGGAGCAAGTAGCTCCCAGGGTCAGATTCCAGTGGTTCAGCCAGCTAGGCAGTTCAGCCGGGTGCAGTGACTCAGACCGGCGATGGAGCGGCTATGTCCGCAGATGCTTTGTGGAGGTTGGATAGGTTCACCAAGCTCTTCACTACTACTTTCAGCGGTGCATCCACCGAGGATCCTCAGGATTATTTAGACAGCTGCCACGAGGTTCTTCGGAACATGCGTATTGTTGAGTCCAATGGAGTTGATTTCGCTGCATTTCGCCTATCTGGATCCGCCAAGACTTGGTGGAGGGATTTCTGTTTACTAGACCCGCAGGGTCTCCAGCCTTGACATGGGATAAGTTTTCAGTGTTGTTTCTAGAGAAGTTTCTCCCTATCACACAGTGTGAGGCCTATCGGAGGCAGTTCGAGCGTCTCCATCAGGGATCCATGTCAGTCACCCAGTACGAGACTGGGTTTATTGAGTTGGCTCGCCATGCTATTGTCATACTCCCCACTGAGAGGGAGAGAGTGAGACAGTTTATTGATGGACTCATTTAGCCTATTCGTCTCCAGATGGCTAGAGAGGCGGGGAGTGATATCACTTTTCAGGAGGTGGCCAATGTGGCCCGGAGGATTGAGATGGTATTATCGGAGGGGGGTGGTCATGGGGGAGACAAGAGAGCCCGTCATTCCGGCAGATTCAGTGGTACCTCGTCTGGAGGTAGAGATTCATATGGTAGAGGCCATCCTCCTAGGACTTTTCAGTCAGTTCTCCAGGTTTCTCACGGTACATCAGGTGGCCGTGGTTCTCAGGCACACTATTCTGATCAGCAGTCATTTAGTGCACCGCCAGCTCCTATCAGCGCACCGCCACTTAAGAGTTTTCGTGGGGGTCATTCTGGTCGCCAGGGTCAACCTCAGTTTCCTCAGCCACAGCGTTCGGATGGATGTTATGAGTGTGGTGAGTATGGTCACATCAGGAGGGCTTGCCCGAGGTTGAGGGGTGCTCAGCAGCAGCAGCAGGATCCCCGTCCTATGATTCAGGCACCAGATGTTCCACAGGCCGCCCAGCCAGCCAGAGGCGGGGGTAGAGGTGCTAGAGGTGGAGGTAGAGGTCATAGAGGTGGAGCTTAGGCCGCCAGAGGTGGAGGCCAGCCAACAGCTGGCCGTCCCAGAGAGGCAGTTCAGGGTGGTGGGGCCCAGCCCCTATGTTATGCTTTTCCAGCCAGGCCAGAGGCTGAGTCTTCAAACGCAGTCATTACAGGTATTATTCTGGTTTGTGATAGAGATGCTTCAGTGCTATTTGATCCAGGGTCTACATATTCGTATGTGTCCTCTTATTTTGCACCGTACCTGGTCATGCCTAGTGATCCACTGAGTATTCCTGTTTATGTATCTACATCGGTAGGCGATTCTATTATGGTCGATCGAGTTCATCATTCTTGTGTTGTGGTGATTGGGGGTCTTGAGACCCGTGTTGACCTGTTGCTTTTAGATATGGTCGACTTCGATGTTATATTGGGGATGGACTGGTTATCCCCGTATCATGCTATCATGGACTGCCATGCCAAGACTGTGACCTTATCTTTGCCGGATTTGCCTCGTTTAGAGTGGAGAGGGACTCCATGTCATTCTACCCGCAGTGTTATTTCGTACGTGAAGGCTCGGCGTATGGTCGAGAAGGGGTGTCTGGCCTATTTTGCCTATTTGGCCTATGTTCGTGATTCCAGTGCTGAGGTTCCTCCTATAGATTCTGTGCCTATTGTCCGGGAGTTTCCAGATGTTTTCCCTTCAGACCTGCCGGGTATGCCACCCGATAGGGATATTGATTTTTGTATTAATTTGGCTCCGGGCACTCAGCCCATTTCTTTTCCGCCATATCGTATAGCCCTGCCGGAGTTGAAAGAGTTAAAGGATCAGTTGCAGGATTTTCTTGAGAAGGGTTTCATTAGACCCGGTGTCTCGCTTGGGGTACGCCGGTGTTATTTGTCAAGAAGAAGGATGGGACAATGAGAATGTGTATTGATTATCGGCAATTGAACAAGGTAACGATTAAGAATAAGTATCCACTGCCGAGGATTGATGATTTGTTCGACCAGCTTCAGGGTGCCAGGGTATTCTCCAAGATTGACTTGCGATCTGGCTACCATCAGTTGAGGATTAGGGCATCCGATGTCCCTAAGACAGCTTTCCGTACTCGGTATGGGCATTATGAGTTCTTGGTCATGTCATTTGGGTTGACCAATGCTCCAGCAGCATTTATGGAGTTGATGAACCGAGTGTTCAGGCCATATTTGGACATGTTCGTGATAGTCTTTATTGATGATATTTTGGTGTACTCCCGCAGCCAGGAGGAGCACGAGCAGCACCTTAGAGTGGTTCTTCAGACTCTAAGGGATAGCCAGTTATATGCCAAGTTCTCCAAGTGTGAGTTCTGGCTGAGTTCAGTTGCATTCCTGGGTCATGTTGTATCAGCAGAGGGTATTCAGGTGGACCCGAAGAAGATTGAGGCGGTCAAGATTTGGCCTCGACCAGCATCAGCTACAGAGATTCGGAGTTTCTTGGGGTTAGCAAGCTACTATCGTCGGTTCGTGGAGAGATTTTCATCTATTGCAGCCCCGATGACCAGATTGACCCAGAAGGGTGCCCAGTTCAGATGGTCGGATGGGTGTGAGGCGAGCTTTCAGAAGCTCAAGACAGCTCTGATTACGGCACCGGTATTGGTTTTGCCTACAGGTTCAGGGCCCTATACTGTTTATTGTGATGCTTCCCGTGTTGGGCTTGGAGCAATGTTGATGCAGGATGGCAAGGTCATTGCCTATGCTTCGAGGCAGTTGAAGATTCATGAGAAGAACTATCCGGTGCATGATTTGGAGTTGGCAGCCATAGTTCACGTCTTGAAGATTTGGAGGCACTATTTATATGGCGTGGCCTGTGAGGTGTTCACTGATCATAAGAGTCTAAAGTACTTGTTCAAGCAAAAGGAGTTGAATTTGAGGCAGAGGAGGTGGTTGAAGTTATTGAAAGATTATGATGTCACCATTTTATATCATCCGGGGAAGGCCAACGTGGTGGCCGATGCGTTGAGTAGAAAGTCATCCAGCATGGGTAGTCTTGCTTATATTCCGGTCAGCCAGAGGCCGCTTGCTTTGGATGTTCAGGCCTTGGCCAATCGATTTGTGAGGTTGGATATTTCTGAGCCAAGCCGAGTATTAGCTTGCACGGTCGCTCGTTCTTCATTATTGGAGCGTATCCGTGATCGGCAGTTTGATGATCCCCATTTGTGTGTCCTTAGAGACACGGTGCAACGAGTGCCAAGTAGGTTACCTTAGATGCGGATGGAGTTTTGAGATTGCAGGGGCGAGTTTGTGTGCCTAATGTGGATGTGCTTCAAGAGTTGATCTTAGAGGAGGCCCATAGTTCCCGGTACTCTATTCATCCGGCCGCCGCGAAGATGTATCAGGATGCGGCAGCATTATTGGTGGCGTAGAATGAAGAAGGATATCGTAGCATATGTGGCTCGTTGTTTGAATTGTCAGCAGGTTAAGTACGAGCATCAGAGGCCTGGTGGTGTATTTCAGAGGATTGAGCTTCCCGAGTGGAAGTGGGAGAGGATCACTATGGACTTCGTTACCGGACTTCCGTTGACTCGGAAGAAATTCGATGCAGTTTGGGTCATTGTGGATAGGCTGACCAAGTCAGCGCATCTCATTCTTGTGGCAGTCTCCTATTCATCCGAGAGATTAGCTGAGATTTATATCCGGGAGATTGTTCGCCTTCATGGTATGCCGGCATCTATCATTTCAGATCGGGGTACGCAGTTTACCTCGCGCTTATGGAGAGCAGTTCAGCGAGAGTTGGGCATACGGGTCGAGTTGAGCACAGCATTCCATCCCCAGACGGACGGTCAGTCCGAGCGGACTATTCAGATTTTGGAGGATATGCTCCGGGCTTGTGTTATTGACTTTGGAGGTTCATGGGATCAGTTCTTGCCTTTAGCGGAGTTTGCCTACAACAACAGCTACCAGTCGAGCATCCAGATGGCTCCTTATGAGGCTTTGTGTGGTAGGCGGTGCCGGTCTCCGATCGGATGGTTTGAGCCGGGAGAGGCTCGGTTGATAGGTACGGATTTGGTTCAGGAAGCCTTGTACAAGGTCAAGATCATTCAGGATAGGCTTCGTTCAGCTCAGTCTAGGCAAAAGAGCTTGTGAGGTTCGAGATGTAGCTTTCATGGTTGGTGAGCGGGTATTGCTTTGAGTGTCGCCTATGAAGGGCGTGATGAGATTTGGGGAGAAGGGCAAGCTTAGCCCTAGGTTCATTGGTCCGTTTGAGATCCTTGATCGAGTGGGAGAGGTGGCTTATAGACTTGCATTGCCGCCCAGCTTATCAACCGTGCATCCAGTTTTTCATGTGTCCATGCTTCGGAGGTATCACGACGATCCAGCCCACGTGTTAGATTTCAGCACTGTCCAGTTGGACAAGGATCTGTCTTATGAGGAGGAGCCGGTAGCTATTTTGGACCGGCAGGTTCGTCAGTTGAGATCCAAGAGTTTCCCTTCTGTTCGTGTTCAGTGGAAAGGTCAGCCTCCTGAGGCATCGACCTGGGAGTCCGAGTCTGACATGGGGAGTCGTTATCCTCATCTTTTCTCCGACTCAGGTACTTTTTTCTTTTGTCCGTTCGAGTACGAATGGTTGTTTTAGAGGTGGAGAATGTGACGACCCAAAGGGTCATCACCTGTTTTCACACTCATTCTGTGCTTTCGAGGTCTCAAAAACCTCATTCAGGGTTGCCTCGATTTGCGTGCGCAGTCTGGGCGCGTAGCCGGAAAGCTTAAATATGAACTCCGTGTGAAAAATGCTAAATTTTGATATTAATATGAATATATTTGACTTCGGTCAACATTTTGGGTAAACGGACCCGGACCCGAACCCGTGATTTGACGGTCCCGGAGGGTCCGTAGAAAAATATGGGACTCGGGCATATGCCCGGAGTCGAATTCCGAGGTCTAAAGCCCGAGTAATGAATTTTTCTGTGAAATTGTTTTTCTGGAATTATTAAGGAAATTGGAAATGAAATTTGATTAAAAGACTGTGATATCGGGCTCGTCTTTTGGTTCCGATGCCCGGTACAAGTCTTATATATGGTTTAAGCGCTTTCTGTAAAATTTGGTTGAAGTTGGACGTCGTTTGACGTGTTTCGGACTTAAAATGAGAATTTGATGCTTTATGAAATTTCAAAGAAAAACATGAGTTTTGAGGCTTGATTCGATGTATATGATGTTATTTTGGCGATTTGATCGCACGGGTAAGTCCGTAGGATGTTATTGAGGTTGTATGCATATTTGGTTTGGAGCCCCGAGGGCTCAGGTGAGTTTTGGATAGGCCACGCATTGCATTTTTGAACTGGTAAAGATCTGGTATTTTGGCTTCTGTGATTTTCGCAAATGCGAGCTTTGAGTCGCAATTGCGAAGTCTGGGGACTGGGCATAGGATCGCAAATGCGGTTCATTTGCTCGCAAATGCGAACATGGGAATTCCGGGCACTGGTCGCAAGTGCATGGTGCTCGCAAATGCGGAGGGTGTTTGATCGCAAATGCGGTCATCTTTTCGCAAATGCGAAGTCCGGCATTGTGCACAGTGTTCGCAAATGCGAACTTGACTTCGCAATTCCCAAGTTAGCAGGTCGGGGTTCGCAATTCCCATATCCGAGGCCCAGCAAATTTTATACTTAGTCGAATTTTCATCACTTTTCACCATTCTTTCAAAACTCAAACACCATAGGCGATTTTTTAAGAACAAACTTCATGCCAAATCATTTGTAAGTCGATTTTTACTCAATTCTTTCAATCTTTAACATCATTTAACATGTTTTCCACTTAAAACCAAGGATTTTCATCGGTGAAATTGGGGTTTTTGGGTAGAACCTAGGTTTTCTAAAAATTGGGGATTTGGACCTCAATTTGAGGTCCGATTTCAAAACAAATTACATATTTGAGTTCGTGGGGGAATGGGTAACCGGGTTTTGGTTCGAACCTCGGGTTTTGACCACGTTGGCCCGGGGGCGATTTTGGAATTTTTGGGAAAAATTTTGGGAAATTCATTTTTATGCATTCAAATTGATTCATTTAGTATTTATTAACTTAATCAAGTAATTTGTGGCTAGATTCGAGCGGATTGGAGGTGGAATCGCGGGGTAAAGCGATTGTTGAGGATTGAGTGGAATTCAAGGCTTTGAGATAAGTGTTTGGTTTAACCCAAGCTTGAGGGAATAGGAGTTAAGTTTTATTTGTAACTTGCAAAATTGTCGAGTACGATGTATAGGCATGGTGACGAGTATCTATACATTGGTGTCTAGCATGACCTTGAGTCCTTATTTGCGAATAGTTTGGTTGTTGTTATGCCTTCCATGCTTAAATGATGACTTCTATATGTTGTAAAGACCTTGTGAAAGAAATTGTGATCTTGAAACTTAGTGGAGTATTGGCTCGGGTTGAAATACTAATTGTGAAGGTATATGAGATAAGTAACTCTTTGGAGCATTGGCTCAAGTGATAATGTGAACTATGAGATAAGAGTGAAAGAAAGAAAAGAGTTAATGATTCATTCCCTTGCCGGGACGTTGTTGGTTATTGATATTGTACCCTTGTCGGGTTTTTAATTGTTGTTTGTGTTCCCTTGCCGGGATTTTCATTATTGTTTATTTATTTCCCTTGCCCTTGTTTGTGATTGTTGATTGGGTGAGGAAGAGTGTTAAAGCACGAAGGGTGATGCCGTGCACTGTTTGTTTATGGTAAGGAAAGAGTGTAAAGCACGAAGGGTGATGTCGTGCACTGGTTGAATTCTGTTTCATTACGTACTATTGAGTTGTGCTGTATTCCTTTATTATTGGACGACTCTTATTTGGAATTTATTATACTCCCCACAGCATGTTCCCCTCCCATATTGTTTATCTGTTTTGTATTTCGATTCCGCTGTATATATATATAGCAAAGATACAAACTTTACCTTTTCATCAAGGTAAACAATGGAGGAGTAATTAGCAATAAATAACAATAAGTGGCACGGAATGGTAAAGATACAAACTTTACCTTTTCATTCTCCCTATTTTACATAAATGCCACTTATTGTTATTTATTGCCATATATATATATATATATATATATATATATATATATATATATATATATATATATATATATATATATATATATATATATATATNNTAAGTAGTCATTAATTGAACTGGTAATGTTACGAAA
The DNA here is from genome assembly GCF_001879085.1 of Nicotiana attenuata. Taxonomy (NCBI): domain Eukaryota; kingdom Viridiplantae; phylum Streptophyta; class Magnoliopsida; order Solanales; family Solanaceae; genus Nicotiana; species Nicotiana attenuata. The sequence goes on from NW_017670415.1 coordinate 414,124, forward strand.
TTTCCGATGGAAGGTTCTCGAATAAAGCTGGCTCTTCCTATCATATTATTCTTTTACCTATCTTATTATTTGAGTTGATATAGTAAGAGTTTTGATTTCATACTTTTAATATTAGCACAAGCATTTCAGCTACTTTGGCTAATGACTGATTTTCATGCTCCCTTGAACTCTTTATTCTGGGATGTTGATTTGCAAAATTAGAAAACAATTGCACTGCTTTTTAGCTGCAACATCCAATTATTTACTGCCTCTTCACACATAAAGATTGTTTCACTGGTTGGTCTATGCATATTGGGAGATTCATTTTTCCCGGTCTGCAAAGGTACAGAAAATATCTTAGTGACAACAAGATTAGTGCATGTAGTATTGCCTTAGTAAACTGCCCTAGGATCTTTTGACTGTTGGGACATACATGTTTCTCGGTTAACTCGATCTGTGGCACATTTTCTATTATGATATCTATTAGCACAAATGAAGAATAAAGGGAGAATATGAATCTCTTGGGAAATGTTAAAATGAGTCGAACGTTATATGTGAAGCATTTTTTTTCCAGATTATGGTTTAAAAAAGCATGAAAGAACTTCTTAAAATTAATGGTTACATACTTCTTTTATGTTTTTCTCTTAATATTCTGGTTTAGGTAAGCATGAACAACTTCTTCCCCTATTATTTCCTTTACTTGCTAAGAGTTTATAAGCTCAAAGTGAGTACACTGATAGCATATGTTATTTTCAGATGTGGGCTAATGCCTCTTACTCTATAAAAGAGCATGTTTTTTGCTCAGGCTATTAACAAATACTACTTGCTCATAGTCTTTGACTGTCCTATGCACTATTAAGCATAAAAGCCATCTGGGAAGAGGGTCATCAATTAAAATAAGTTATGATACTCAACATATCTTAAGGAACTGAAAGTTGCTGGTAACTATTAGGAGTCTTACCATAATAACTTGAGAACCAGAAGCATGAATTTTGATCTTTCACTTTATTAACTCGAGTACAATACTTCTTTCCTGCCAGAATATTCATTTCAATTTACCCCTTTTAAAATCTCTTAACCCCTTTGATTAAAGGGGATTATTAGTTGAGGGATACAAACAGAAATATAAGATACTTGTAAGTTGTGATGGGAATAATAACTTTATGGTGATTAATTACAACAGAGTACGACTAAACTTGAAGAAATTGTTTGATACTGCTCATGCACATTGTCTTTTGAATATTTGGTTCAACATTCATAAGATCCGGCATTATGGTCACTTTCACTGTGGTTATAGAGTAGCTAACTACCATGAGATTTTATTTTTTGGTGAATCTTCTACTGTTAATTTCTTTTGTACATGCATGTGAGCATTTGTGACATTATGGTATTAATTTTGTCGTAGAGACTAATCTATTAGTTAGTTTCTGTATATTTTGGATGTTCGTGGATATACATCTTCTCTCTCTTTTCCCAGTTTTTTATAGACTAATTTATTATGCAGATAATGAACAGCCTTGCAATGACAAGAAGCAAGCTGAAAGGATACATTGGCCCTTGCCTTGATTATCTTATAGAGCATTGTTCTTATGATATTTTTTTGCACATTTTGTATAGAAAAGAACTACATAGGTTCGTACAGTAACTCTTTTTATTATGGTTACTTATTTTAATATCGGGATGGACAACTATGTCTACACCTAAAATTTGCCAGACAGCTCAAAGCAGCTGAATTTATTCTGTGAGTGGTGGAAGTTGTGTAATTGCTATTATACTATCCCAAACGAGTTCTATGTGGATTTTGTACTTTCATTCAAATTGTGGTTCTTGCAAATAGTATAACATTAGTTTAATATCGTGTAATCTTTTATATGTACCTATTTCTCTCCTTTATCTTCAATAAAAATAAGTGTTTTCTCTTCTACCAGCACGGGCCATGCGTACCTAGTAAAATTAGCTATGCTATTAGCAAATAAAAGCAGTCAAAGCACCAAAATTAGTCCTTAACAAATTAAGCAATTATCTATTTGCAGCAAGGAGAAACACCAAAACTAGATACTATGTTATAACTTAACCCTTCTTCAATAGCTCCTGAGTATCCACTTTCCCCCTATTAATTGTTCCCTTAGAGAAGAATACTCAAAGAAGCCCCCCTAGATCAAACAATAACACTGGCAATGGCTATACCTAGGCATTATTGGCGCAATTACCTGCCACAATTTCCATGTCTAGAAGCACATCCCTATTAAAACACAGCTCAAGAAGAGAAACAACACCCATAACCATTTAGCCACACATGCGTATCTTGTTCTATGCCTGAAAAGAAAAGAATTAGAATTTAACAGCACTAGTGAAAAATGCACAGAAGTGGAACTCTTACATGTCATTAGCTACACAATTGACATTTGCCTGAGTGCTTTTAGCCTTCATCGTTGCATCCTTGGTTCATTTTGTAAAAATGGACAAACTAGGCTTTCGACTCAGATTCCATCAGAAAAAGAGAAATAACTTTTAGAAATCTTTGGGTATCGTAACGAGTTAGCCTTTGGATTGTATATCATGAATCTTGATCCAAGCGCAAGCAAAATTTCACCTTTATTTGACTTGCAAAACAATGGAGACCGCCCATGCTTAGGAATATCCTCATCAAATTTGATGGTATAAATTTTTGCCCAAGACTCTTTGACCCCATATTCCTTCATAATCCATACATCGGCCCAAGTACTTTGATAAGTACGAAACACGGAAAGATCACTTCCCAACACTCCAAGCTTAAAATAGAACTCACCTTCTCCATGGCAAGGCTGCTCCAACGTTACCCATTTCTTGTCAGCCAAATCAATAAAAATGATGACCCCATCATTATTCCCAGGATGACCACCAGTCGTAATCCAATGAAGCTTCCCATTCACCAACTTACCCAAACAAGAGTGTATCTTCCCACATTGGAAACCATCAATTTCCTTCCAAGAATCACTCTTTAAACTATATATTTCGACCTTAACATCACATGAATTGCCACCATTAACAGCATAGAACATACGCACTACCTTATAATCATCATGAAACTTATCATATCCAAAACCCAGAGGTAGAAGACACCCTTTGGTGCAGCTATAAAAGCAGTACAATTTTTTAACTTCCTTATAGATGGATTCCATAGAAGCATATTATTTGGCCCAGTTCTAAGACAGATCAACCCATTTACAGAACCCACTGTCACGACCCTAAAACCGAACAGGCCGTGATGACACTTATCGTGAAACTAGGCCAGCCGACACAACTCCCGAATTAACCATTTAATCAATAATAATCACTTTTAAGCCTTTAATTAATCAGATATATCGTAATGTAAGTCTAAATGAACAGTGTGGAATAAATACACAAGCCCGACATCGGGGTGTCACAAGTCACGAGCATCTACTAAGGTCTGAACACAACTAAGAATCTAAAATGTACTAAATACAGTCTAAGGAAGACAAGAGGGAGAAAAGCAGTGCTGCGAACGTCGCGCAGCTACCTTGCTAACTCCAATGACTCTTCAACTGAGCAATCAACACCCGCTACCGGGTTCAGAACTACCTGAATCTGCACACAAAGTGCAGGGAGTAATGTGAGTACGCCAACTCAATAAATAATAAAAGTAAATGAAAGCTGAGCAGTAAGAAAACACGTAAGCCACGTCATAACGCTATATCAAAAGCAGTTCATTTCCAAAACATCGTTTACTTCGTAAATCATGCTCAGTTTCGGTAAAACCTTTTAAAGCAATTTTCAATAGTTTCAAACGAGTGATAAAAACAGTGAGTAAAAATGATAGAAACATAAACAGCCCCTCGGGCAAAACATATACCATAAACCGCCCCTCGGGCATAATATCAACAGAACCAGCCCCTCGGGCTACCTCACAATCACTCGTAATCAGCCCCTCAGGCATGACATGAATCAAGAACCGTCCCTCGGGCAACGTGGATCAAGAACCGCCCCTCGGGCTTCAATATGAAACAACAACAGCTCCTCGGGCTACAACACATCACACACACTGGGTACCCGCGCTCACTGGGGGTGTACAGACTCCGGGAGGGGCCCCTTACGGCCCAAGCGCAATAACAAGCCATCTTGTGGCATAGTCAAACACGCTTTCGGCCTCATATCAATCACAAGCCACCTCGTGGCATAATAAATCAGGCCCTCAGCCTCTCATATATCACAAATCAGTACCACATGCTGCGGCACGCAGCCCGATCCCATGAATATCCTCACAACACAGGCCCTCGGCCTCATTCAGTCAGGTTTCACTCAAGCCCGTCGGGCTGACAATAAAACAAGTACTCGGCTCAAAATCATTTATGAAATCAAAAAGAGTGAATAAAATCGAGTTATGAAAACAGTAAGAACATAGCATGACTGAGTGTAAATATTAAACCAACAGTGAGGTAAAATAGTAGTAAAAGCCCCTAAGGATCCAAACAATCGGCACAAGGCCCAAACACGGCATGTAGCCCCAAACACAATAATATTTTCCAAAATATAACAATATCAAATAGTTTTTAGGTAAAAACGCGACTTAATAGTCGTATGGGATGGACCAAGTCACAATCCCCAACGGTGCACGACCCCACGCTCGTCATCTAGCGTGTGCATCACCTCAAAATAGCAAAACGATGTGAAATCCGAGGTTTCATACCCTCAGAACAAACATTTACAATCATTACTTACCTCAATCCGATCCAAACTCTAGCCCACGATGCCCTTACCTCTCGACTCGGTCTCCAAATGCTCCAAATATAACCAAATACAGATTTATACCATCAAAATATGCTAAGGGAACAAAGCCCACTCGAAAATAACCAATTTACCTCAAAAATCCCGAAATTGGCCAAACCCGACCCTCGGGCCCACGTCTCGAAATCCGACAAAATTAACATCAATGAAATACTTATTCCGCCACGAGTTATGCATACCAAAAGTATCAAAATCGGACCTCAAATGGTCCCTCAAATCACCACTCAAAGCTCTCCAATTACCAAGCCCTAACCCCTAAAGTTACCACTGATTTTCCCTTAAATCTCATGCTAACAAGGATAAAAATCACCATAATAACGAGCTTAGGAACCAAGGACCTTACCTCAATGAATCCCTCTGAAAAATCTCCCTTGAAATTGCCCCCAAAAGCTTCACCCCGAGTGAAATATTGAGAAAAGTGGCCAAAAATTGCGAAGGTTGGAATTTATAGTTTCTGACCCAGCAAAACCGCATCTGCGGTTAAATGGTCGCACCTGCGGACCCGCACCTGCGAACCCAGGTGCGCACCTGCGAAATTCTCTTAAAATTCCAAGGCCGCATCTGCTCAAAGAAACCCGCACCTGCGCAATCGCAGGTGCGACCAGGACCTCGCTTCTGCGATCCCAGCCTGCCCTTCTCCTGGCCGCTTCCGTGGCTCCAAAACCCGCTTCTGCGAGTCCGCACCTGCGGTCCCCTAGCAGCAGGTGCGGTTATGACATCAATGGCAAAACTTCAGCTGCCAAACCCAACTCAAAATCTTCCGTCAACCATCCGAAATCACCCCGAGGCCCCCGAGACCTCACCCAAAAGTACAAACAAGTCATATACCACCTTCAACACATACAAATCTTCAAAACACCTCAAACAACATCGAGTCGAACAAATAACATCGGATTCAAGCCTAAGAACTCCAAAAACTTCCGAATTCCGCTTTTGATCAAAAAGTCTACCAAACCTCGTCCGACTGACCTGAAATTTTGCACACACGTCACATTTGACATAACGAACCTACTACAACTTCCGAAATTCCATTCCGACCCCTATATCGAAATCTCACCTATCAACCAGAAAATGCCAAAATTTCAATTTCGCCAATTCAAGCCTAAACCTTCCACGGACCTTCGAAATACATTCCGATCACGCTCCCAAGTCCCAAATTACCTGACAGAGCTAACCAAATCATAAAAAATCCCAATACGAGATCTTATACTAACAAGTCAAAACTTGGTCAAACCTTCCAAATTTTTAAGCTTCAACTGAGAACTGTTCTTCCAAATTCGTTCCGATTACCCTGAAAACCAAAACCGACGATTTACATAAGCCACAATACATCACACGGGGCTAGTCATGCTCGAGAACTGGCGAGCGAAATGCAAAGGCTCAAAACGACCGGTCGGGTCGTTACATCCTCCCCCACTTAAATATACGTTCGTCCTCGAACGTGCCCAGAGTTGTTCCAAAAACCATCAAATCGCTGTGTAACCTTACCATGCACATACCCGGGGGTGATCCCACGTCACCCTATCTCATATAGGTCCTATAACACAATATAACTGAAATTTCGCAATCCAACCTAGCCCATAAATCTTAGACCCATATTTCCACTTCTGAAATCATCTAGAAGATCAGAATCTCACATCTATACTCTGAATAAGCCCGAACAAGCTGTAACAAACCATACCTGTAGCCTCAGATGCTTACATGATATACCATGTAGCTCAAACTCTCGTAGCGGTAACTTCTGATCACAGCAGTTGCTCAGAACAAGCGAATATCGATAATAAACCTCTTATCAAATAAAACCTCATTCCAACACTTCCGTATACTGACAACGATATGAAACACGTAGAAAGTCATAACCATTCCTCAGATCAACCATTCGTGAAGCCACTTCTCCTTTGGCAAGGACCATAGCAAATTTCTGAGCCGAACATCGATATTATCCTTCCAACACGCTGAAACTGAATCCGTTTGCATTCATTCTAGATCCCAATGATCTCATCTAATCCAACACAACTACTCTGGTGACATGACACATCAATACAATCTAAAGCCACAACTCGTGCAATCCGCACACCAATAAGCAACAATCCGAATGTACTCAAATCATGAAAAATGACTCAAATGAGAGAGCTGTACCGCAAGCTCACCAGTACCACCACACACAATGCTGAGAACCCGTCATACATCGTAGAAACAGAACAGCTCCACATAACTTCGCTGAAATGCGCGATCCTATCCAAACACTGGTCCACATGAAACACCTCAAGTCACTATGCTCAAAATCGACAACCACACTCAATTTGATGTCTAGAACCAAAGCAAATCATCATAACCACGACGAAGCAATTGACATAACATTAAAGAAACCCGAAAGGACACAACCGATACTCCATCCGCCGAGCAATACCCAATACTCTTCCTGCTCGAATTCCACTGAGAGACCCCAACAAACCCGCACCACATGTGCCTATAGCCAACAAATCCCAACGCCTCGCACCACGGAAAGGTAACTCATAGATCTCCCCAGATCACTAATAAGCTCAATAACAATCGAATCAACACATCCCTCAACAATATAACTCGGAGTCAGCCAAGCCGACTCGAGTTAGAACACACATCCATATTGGCCTACCAATGAACCCCTTATCAAGGAGTCCTTGAAATTGCTCCTTCAACTCCTCTAACTCCGTCGGTGCATACGATACGGTGCCCGACACCAAATCAATACCGAAATCAACAATCCTTTTCGGCGACATGTCCGGCAGCAGGAAACACATCCGGAGAATCCCTCACCACCGGAACTGAATCAATCGTAGGAATCTCTACACTAACATCCATCACGAAGGCCAAATAAGAAAGACAACCGTTCCCAGCCATCCGTTGTGTCTTCAAAAATGACACCACCCTACTAGGAACATAATCCGTCGAACCTCGCCACTCAATCCGTGGCATTCCCGGCATAGCCAACGTCGCCGCCCTAGCGCAACAGCCCAGAATAACACGAAACGGAGACAACCAGTCTATGCCCAATATCACATCAAAATCCAGCATACTAAGCAACAAAGATCCACTCGGGTCTCCAAACCTCTAATAGTTACCACACAAGACCGATATACGCGGCCCACAACAACGACCTAGCCTGTTTATGAGAACTCCCAGCATCCAAATCCATATAGCACACGAATCACCATATCTGATCCCAACTCCACCGTCCGAATATACAACACACCTCTAATACCCAATCATCCCGTGAGAGGTACTCCTATAATTCTTTTGTGCCACCAAGCAGACTCGAATATCAGTAGTCGATCAAACAAGAGAGTGCCGCAATACTAATGAAGTATCCTCAACTCAAACACATCGCCCTTTCTAAAACGTATACTTTCATCAAGCCATACCAGTTAGTAATATCATTTACCTAGTCATCTGAACTGTCCATGCTACCTAAGAATTTGTGACCTTCCTTTCAAAACTGAACCGTGACCTTACACATGCAATTCTCAATCCTACACAACATACCGCATATACCATACCATCCTAGGACAAACATGAGAACTTCATATCCCTTGCGAGCCACCAGCAGCTACGTACTCAACTAGCCAAGAACTTTCCATTGATCCCATCTAGAAGAAAATCACTACACATCCCATGCTCCTCACGCTCATAGCAAATATACATCTCTAACTGTGGTAAAAACCATCAAGAACTCTCCGAATTCCATTTGCACAAAACTAAACTGTCAGGACTGAATCCTTCTAACTCAACCAAGCTACGTGGGCCACTAAAACCCAAGAGCATTGCCGCGAAACACCTACAGAAACTCATTACCTCGTAAGCATCCAAAGAACTAATCATATCCTTACCATGCCGATCCGGCCTACTACCAAGCTATCTCATCTATCCGAGTTTCTTTCTGATTTACCTTCAACTTGATACTCCTTCTTGCTATAACACCACAATTCTTCAACCCAGACTCACCACACGAGACCCAAGTATGAAACCACACCGTCTAAGGCTCATAAGCCAGTGAATACTCTCTTAAATATTCCCAAAAGCACCATATTCAAAATACCTACCCTGAAGGGACTTCCTGCGAATCCAAAGCCATTACCTTTACCTTCCTGATACTGATATATAGATTCCCATAATGACATAGAAATACCACGAGTCTTGACACCTTCCAATGCAAACCTCAGTTTCTAGCCAAATATATAACTTGAAAATCTCCAATTGTTACATGTAAAAATCTTGAACCCATTAGAACCACTCTCAAGAGTCATCCACTCTACTCAAAACGCAATTAGACCGATCAAACGGAATGGACGACCTTTGCTCCAATAGCACTCCAACACTGCAGAGTGTAACCTCACCTTAATGCAACCAAGCAACTTCCTGTCCTATGCACCGTACATCCTTTACCAATAACAACTCAAGTCATCCCGTGATTCTCATACACCTATAAAGCATAACATAACCTGTATTGAAATTTCCTTTACTCGAGCCATCCTCGCTCTCAACCATTGGAGGTGATTTGGACTGTTTTGTATCAGAATTCGTAATTAAATCGAGTTCAAAAAATTCTTGTGCGACATGTATCAAACATGTATCACGCATGTATCTCACACACAGGTATACAAGGATATACATGTGATACACAATTGATACAAATATGACACATATGTGATACACATATTTTTTTTTCATGTTCAGTTTTTATTTCAAATTTTCAATTCAAACCACCTCAAAACTTCACCAAATCATCCAAAACTCAGATTCAAGCTCCTTAAGTAGTACCCAATCTATTCTAATAACACCCACTCAAAATAAAAGCAAAAATTTGATAATTTTTTTGCTATAAATAGCTAATTGGCTAATATTAGTAATATTTTATGAATTAACCAATTTTTGTAATGAGCTACTTATAAATGGACATAGCTGGTAGTTTCCGTATATTATATGTCCACCAGCTTTTTCTAGTTTAAGTTGTTGTGTGAACGATTATTTAAGTTAATTTTTCACATTATATATATATATATATATATATATATATATTATATGACTTGTAAAAGTTTGTAGAGAATTTTGCACCATATGATGATTTAGAATTGAACAAAGAGACGCTTTGTAGAGAATCAAAGCAAAATTAAAGTAATATAAAATTAATTTTCTACTTGGTCTCCACACGAGTTAAACCATCAACATACGGGTTGATAGTTTTTATGGTTTCAGGACTCAAAAATTTAAGAAAATCAAATCAAGAAAAAGACAAGTAAAGGAAGAAAAGCTTTAGCACGTATTCAAAAGATCTTTACTTACAAGCCGTCTCAGAAATAGGGGTATGACAAAATTGTTGAGCGCTTACATTTGCATGTTCTTAAATCTGGCGTTCCATCATCTTCTGCTAAAACTTTATTAGCATCCGGTATATAGGGTCAATTGTGATTAAATAAATGAGATAGCTGAAAAGAAAGGAGAAAAACATAAAAATATGTGACTTAACGATATTAAAAAAATGCGGTATCAGGAAAATATTTTTTGGATGATTTTTTTTTATTGAAAATTTTCAGTTGTTTAGTATATATCTATATTATTATAAAAGCATGAATACAATGTCGGTTTACAAAAATAACCTTATAATATTAAGCATAATAACTTATAGTAAAAGGACATATTCGAAATTTTAGATATTGGCTTTATAATCCTATTAGTTTTAGGACATAAGTACTGCATATTATGAATCCTAGAAAAGCATGAAAAAGTAATACTTACCGTTAAAAGTTCATAAGCATTCTACAATTTAAACTTCAAAAGAGATGATGAAAACCAGAAGGACTTTTTCGTTGCTTGGCATATAATCACTATTCACATATTTATTTTAGAAATTGTGCTATACATATATGTAATATCTAGATTTTGTGTAAATATCTTACATTCGCCACCCCAAAAATATGCACATGCATATATCATTGATTAATCTATCTATCTATATCTATATCTATATATATATATCTATATCTATCTATATTATTATAAAAGCATGTATACAATGTCAGTTTACAAAAATAACCTTATAATATTAAGCATAATAACTCATAATAAAAGGACATAATCGAAATTCTAGATATTAGCCTTATAATCCTATTAGTTTTAGGACATAAACTACATGTTAGGAATCCTGCATGATTACTTTTAGGAATCCTATTAACATAATTACTTTCAGGCAAAGACATATAATACTACATGTTAGCATGTATACCTAATATCTTTAGGAACACGTTATGTTTTCTATTAATATAATTACTTTCGGGGTAGAGACGTGTTTTTAGTCATATAATCCTATTACTTTTAGGAAATACTTCTTAAAAATTTCTATTACTAATTTAATTTGAAAACGTATTATAATGTCCTATTACTAATTTAATTTGAGAATGTATTATATTGTCCGAATCGATTTAGAAAAAAGGAGAGCATAAATTATGATAAAAGCACAAATATAATATTAATAGACCATAATAGCCTTAAAATATTAAATGGAAGAACTCATAGGAAAAGAACATAACTGCAATAACCTATTTTCTGGACTAATTTGAAAATGTGTTATATTGTCCAAATCGATTTAGAAAAAGGAAATCCTATATTATTATAAAGGCACAAATACATTATTAATAGACCAAAATAGCCCTAAAATATTAAATGAAAGAACTCATAGGTAAAGGACATAACTGCAATAACCTAATTCTTGGACTACAATACCTTCTATGCTAACTTTTAATATTCAAAATCTATTAAATTCTTATTTAAAAATATGTAGGAAGGTTTAATAAAATCAATTTTTTTAATAATCCTCCATATTGGCAATACATTACCACTCCATAATGTCCAATACCAAAAAATAATAAAAGTAATATTAATTGGGCTGCATAAAGAGTTGAAATTGAGGAAAATAATATCCCAACGATAATATATTTTTATATTATATTTGAATTGTTTTCCTACTCAAATAACCATCACAAATATATATCAAAGCAGAGCAATGATGCTAAATTTATAAAGAAAGCAAAATTGATAATATGGGATGAAGCACTTATAACTAAGTGTCAAACGATCGAAACAACTGCCCAGAGTTCTAGAGATATATTGGATGTTAATGGACCGTTTGGTGAAAAAATTAATGATTTGGGAGGTGATTTCTATCAAGTACTACCAGTAGTTCCAAAATCGACAAAAACAAAGACTGTAAAAGCTAGCTCGCCAAAGTAATACTTCTGGCCTCAAATAAAAAAGATTCAACTGACAAGAAATATAAAGTAAGAACAGATCCGGCATTTAGTGTCTTCTTGCTTCATGTCGGAAACGAAGAAGAGCATCCAATAAAAGATGATTTGGTTCTTCTCGAATACTTGGTTATCAACCCCAATGCTAACAGTAGTGCATTTAGTAAGAGAAATATTTCTATCATTAGATTAAAATGCAATTTGCAAATCGCATGATAGAATTAAAAAGTTATCTTAGCTATCAGAAATAAATATGTTGATCAACTAAATAAAAGGTTGATTGCAAAATTTTATAGTAAAAACAAAATATTTTTCAGTTTTTGACTCAGCAGAGAATGATACCAATAATTACTACCAAGAAGAATACTTAAATACTTTAATATCAAATGGCCTTCTACCATACACATTTGTTGTCAAGTTTAATATTTCTTACGCATGTTAGTGTCACCGTATATATAATAGACTAAGTTATAATTGATCTTCCATTGTATATAGGTTGTTTTTGAAAAATATATGCTCGTCATGCTACTGAAAAACATAGATACGCCGAATAACTTATGTAATAGCACACAGATGGTATATAGAAGTTGTGACAGTAATGTCATACATGCAAAATTATGATACTGGTCAATGTGCTTCTAAGTATATTCTTATCCCTGAATTCAACTTTGGTCTTCCAAAACTAAGGAATATTCTTTTAAATTTGTGTCAAAATAATTTTAGTATGTTTACGTTTTTCAAATATAATAAATAAATCACTAGGACAAACATCCTAATATTAGATTATATTTACCGCAATATATTTTCTTGCACAAACAACTGTATGTTGCACTTTCAAGAGGGATATCAAAATCGGCAACAAGAGTTCTGGTTAAGGTAGAGTAACCAATTAGGAGGAAACATACACACACAAAAATATCGCCCACAAGAAGTGTTCGGTAAGATACCATCACATTAAATACTTTTAAATTATACTTCCTCCGATCCACTTTAAGGTTAATATGGTCAATTATATTTTTAATTAATGATAAAAGGTGAATTCCTTAATATGTGTGAAAGCAACCAAAAAATCACTTAAAGTAGACCGGAGGAAGTACTAACACATTATTATCTAAGTAACATGACAAAATTGATCATTTGTGTGATGTTGTCCTTTTATTTTAAATTCATCTATTATGCTAATATAATAATATTTTTAGGTATTTAGATGATTATTATATTATTATATACAAAATTTCTCTCATTAATTAAATTTTATTGTTCCTTCATATAATTAAATGTTTAAACCATTACGTGTCATTATTAACGTGCAACGCACGTTCATAAATACTAGTTTTAACTAAATGGAGGAAAATAACTTTCGATCATTTTCCTTCACAACAACATCTCAACTCCACCAGTTGTCCGAGATGTAAAGATTGATACATAAATGTATCAACTTTAATATCTCAACACTTGGACATTATTGTTAATTGTTTGTTTTAAAAGACTTGATCAAGTCATTCGCTAACGATATGATCAACCTCTAAATATTGTTTTATTACAAAAAATAATTTTCAATCTGCAACCCAAACGGGAAACATTGACATTTTTCAAGAAAACATTTCATGTTATGCGAAACACACGTTTGGGATATTAATACATGTATCCATAACTAATAAAAAGTCATGAAATGACGGAAAATAAAGGTGTAAGAGTGGTTGTCCACATTTTGTGTGAAGGATGCCTTGATATCTCCTTACTATGTTTCCATAATGATATCTACATTCTGAAGCCTTACTTTTGGAAAATTATCCTTCACTAAGGTGTCTAGCTATTAGCTTGAAAGTCTCTCAAAAGCTGTAGAGATTGACGATAGAGATTGAGATCCATTCCATCTACATTTCGTCCAACTCGTGCTTTTAGAATTGCCTGAAATCAGAAATCAATAAGTAACATCCCTGGCCAGAGTATCGGATGCTCTTGTAACGTTTTAAAGGCAAAAGACAACAAATAATCAGCTTATACAAATAGGCACTAGAACAAGCAGTGACATAGTGATCTTATTGTCATGTCTCATTCTATAATTTCGGCTAATGTCTTCTTAAACTTAAAGGCTTAGTAGAACCAGTATTTTCTCAGTGCTTCACAAAGATGAGTTTGATTTTATCATGTAATAACACCATTTATGAAGAACTAGATACTAGAATTGCATGGGAAGTGGGTAACAACTAGATACTAGAATTGCATAATATGAAGACCAAGGAACGCATATTTGCCAGACCATAAGAAAGTAATGCAGCTTGTGCCCCGAAATGAATATTCAATCTTTCATACCTCATGATCAGGTTCAAGATGCAGTTCTCCAATAAACTGGAAGATGGAACCAACGCGAAGATTGAGATTCAAGTGCCGTGTGTCAATTTCTAATGATGCATTCCTATCAACAATCACTGCAACAGCAGTCCCCACGTTATACTCTTGTAGCCTAGAAGAAACATAAAGAATAGCATGCCTTGAGTATCAATTAGCTTCCTTATGTAAGATTTCCTGACTAACTCAGTCGCAAAAACCGCGTTATGATGCTATCACCACCTTTGCATAGGTGACAACAATTTGAAGTGATACATGAAGCTGGAGCAGGGTTAAATTACAGATTATTTCTAAGCTTGTTATTGACAAGCAACAACCAAGATGGCCGGACTAAAGGCAACCCTTTTAATCCTACAAACAATTACTGGAACCTTTTAGTGGACTACAATAAAAAGGATAAAACAACGACTACACCTCAATCTCAAGCAAGTTGGGATCAGCTACATGAATAATTATTAACCATTTCGCTTCATTTAAGCTGGAAAAAGCCACAGATATTTCAATTAACAGGAAATAGAAGGTAAAATTCTCTCCAGATTGACTAAAACAATGGGACTAAATTGAGCAGATGCTACAATATTCTTAAGTCACGTTTTCAGCAAATTGCCGCTCACTCATAATTTTCAGCAGGGAATTAGATACAATTTCGGGACAAACATGGTCTGGCAGATCAATTAAAGACTACAGCAGAGTGAAAATGGAATTTAAGAAAGGCAAAGTTAGAGAAATAAGAGCTAGAAAATGAGATAAGTATTATCATTGATATCGAAGACTGATTACCCACTTTCCAGTTACACGAAGAGAGACGCCATGTTTAAAGTATGGCGTAGATGGAACCAGCTCTTCCAAAGAAACCAAAGCACCAGAAGCTACTGTCGCCATTCAAAGCAGCCGGAGTAAAGGAAATACAAGCTCTTGTTCGTTCCTACAAATTGCATCACGTATGATGAACATATAAGAAAGATTTCATCTTTGAACCTAAGTTGCTCGGACTCGGGTGCGGGTATCCGATACAAGGACAGATCCGAGTATCGGATTCGGGAAAATCTAAATTTTAAGATTCGGGGGTGCGGATCCGGATATAGATACGGGTGCGGGGATTCGGCTAATAAAAAATAGAGCTATAAAAATATTGTAAATTTTGAGAGATATTCTGTGAAAAACTTACATAAATATTATAGAATTCAATCTTTCATTCTCCAAGATGGACATTATTCTTTCATTCTCCTAAATCTGTTTTATTTTTGATTTGAGAAATCAAAATCTCAATTTTTCTCCCAAATTTGTCGATGGACTCCGGACAAAGTGTCCGAAGGCAGTTGACCGTATCCGGGACGTTTCCCGGTCCCGCTCCCGTCCCGGTCTCGTATCGGGATGGGGACGGCATCAAAATCGAAGAGTCCGCGCAACTTAGTTTTGAACTACCCCATTAGAGAAAAATTTATATGTAACTCGTTTCTCTAAAAGCACAGTTCTCCCTTCCTGAGAAAGTTATATTGCATAAACAAAAGCGTAAAATAAATTTTTTTTTTATATGTATAACATATTATTTTTGAAACCCCTCTAATATTAGAGAAATACAGGTTTAAATTCCAAGTATGACATTTTTGACTTTTCTGAATCCCCTACTCAGAACTATTGGCTCCGCTATAATCATATAACTCTAGGCAGGGGGGAGCCCTTCCATAAAGCAACCGTATTAGGCTCCATATTTGTGGGGGCCCCATTTCTTGTTACACCTAATAGACTATGTATAAGTTTAAAAGAGACTTCTAGAGTGAAAAAGTTTGATTTCTTTCTTTAACAAATATAGAGAAGAAGGATTTGCAAGTTGCAATTGCTATGATTTCTACCAAGGAAATTGCAATTGAAATGAATATCGAACCCGAATTTCGTAAGAAACGTGTGATATATAAGAAGTAACAATTTGATGCGAATGTTGATAATGAAATGTCAAAATCTTTCGAAGAGTCCATTAGAGTTGATTACTTTTATACATAATAGACAAGGCTATTTTTACTTCAAAATAGATTTGAACAATTTGAAGCATATAAAAATATTTTTGGTTTTCTATTTGGCAGTAAAAACTAAGATCACTGGATGTTGGAAATTTGAAGAAATATTGCCTTAATCTTGAATGTTCCCTAAAGCATAATAATCAATTTGATACTGATGGTTTAGATTTATTTTCTGAATTAAAAGTATTAAGGAAAATAGTACAATTAGAAGATAACAGTTTAATTGATACACTTAATCAAATAAAAAGATTTAATTTTTTCCAAATGCCTAAATTGCTTATGGAATAATGTTCATAACTCATGTTATCGTTGCTTCAACGGAAAGAAGTTTTCAAAACTAAAATTGATAAAATCTTACCTAAGAACAACAATGTCACAAGAAAGGTTAAATGATTTAGCTATATTGTCAATTGAGAAATACTTATTAGGAGTTATTGATTATAAGAAAATTATTAATGAGTTTGTATCTAAGAAAAGCTAAAAATATATACTTCAAATAAATAAAATAAAAGAATTAAAAAAGTTAAGGCCCCTCGTAAAGTTTGGCTTTCGGCCAAAAAAATCTTCGGGCCGCCCCTGACTCTAGGCAGTCAACTCTCAATAATATCATACTAAAATCATCATAAACTAATATTCTCATCAAAATCATAGTCCGTAAAACAATAAGATTTACGATGACATAAAAGCAAAATGGTTATCAATCATAAACTAGTTTATGTCTCAATGTAACTCTAATAGCATATTTCAATTAAGTAATGTGACCGAGGGCCAATTTTAAGTATCCAAATATTTGGTAAGCCATTATTTCTCATCCCAAATCTCTGTTTCAGCCATTATCAGCATAAGCAGGAGCTAATAGCAAGGAAATTAAAAATAAGATGAAGAAAAAATAAAAATACTCCAATTACAAGATGAAGAAAAATGGGATTAGATGGGGATCAATTTTGCAATTATATTTCACTTCCAAAAAGGCTGGAGAATGCAATCTTGACAACTATTTTTGAAAGTAAAGAAGTGTCAGTGTAGAAATTGGCTAACCTCACTGTGTGTGTGTGTGTTTCAACTGTAGAGATGTAAGAAGATGGTGGCTCCCTTCGGACTCCGGCATCGGGCAACCTTATGATACGTGTTTTGTTTCGTCTTCTACTTATAAAACGTGTATTTACAATCTTCCCCAATAGTTTTCTTCAGTGTTAAAGTCACCCATGAATTTTATGCATTGTTCATTTCTTTAAACCATCTCTTAAAGCCCTATCAACGTGAAACTGGATGCATAAAAAGGATTCATCCATTAGATTAGAGTTTTGTGACAATCGATGTCTCGTGATTTTAGTAAAGCTATTTCGATTAAAAATATTTCTTCATCCGAAAAAGAAAATTATCAATGTACGTATTAAAAATGATATAAACAATTTCTAGTGTACAAATTCATTTATTTTATCATATAAATAATTGCTAGTGTACAAATTCATTTATTTTCTAGTTTGAATTAAACGTTAACTTTAATTCTTATATAATATAAATAAAATACAGAAACGTTTGGCTATACTGTAGTTAACAATGTGGTGTCGCATAAGTAATCTGCACCTAAATGTTCTAAGTTTGAGAAGTGGCTTGACATAAACATCAAGTGTACAATTCAATTAACAATTATTCAATTAATGTCAGTTATTTAAATCTTAACACCTATTTATTCATGTCTACTTCATACCCATACAATATATAATTTGCCTTTCGAAGAAATTAAGATTTCGAGTTCTCATGCTTGAGCACACACATTGGTAATAAGTGTAATCAACTAATCATAATTAGGTTGTTTATTGCTGTTTTCATTCAGCTATGACGTTAAGCATATGGAAGTGCAACCTCTTAAGGTAGTAATATCGCTACTTATCTCTTCAAGTGACTTGTACACCTGTACAAACTTTACGTCACACTTACAGCCTGGGATTATTAGGATTGTTCACACGCTAAATCCACTTATAAATTGGTAATTATAGTGTGTATAATTAGACATTTAGTAATAGTAAGAAAGATTATGTAACTGTGGTGTTATATAAAAATCAATCAAGGCTCTATTCAAAACTAAGATATGAATACCGCACAACCATGAGTCCATGACCCTTACAATTAAGATATGAATAGTAATAGTCATTTAATTCTTGACACGAATCGATTATACTACCTAAAGTGCTTCCCAGAACCAAACTCGGGACTCATAAATAGAAATTGATCAGAGAAGAGTAATGCACAGTCCGCATTATCTCTCTACACTGCATGAATATAAGTTTATTTATACAATTAAAGAGCAAGAATAGTAATAGTTCATTTAATTCTGGATCCGAATAATCGACTATACAACCTATAAGTGCTTCCCAAAACAAAACTGGGACTCATAAATAGAAATTGCTCAGAGAAGAGTAATGCAGAGTCTGCATTATATCTGTACATTACATGAATATAAGTGAACAGAAGCCAGTTGCTGTAGTGTCCAATCACGATGCGCGGTGTGGAGAATGTATCGAAGAAACTGTTCACGGAAGAGGCAATAGAGAGCTTATCTATCCAAAATGTTGGTCAAAACTGAAACAATTGGCTACTACAGGAGACAGATCTAGTGGAGAAAGGATGGCGCTAGTAGCTCAAAGCACATGGCTATGAACCACGGCATCACGGGTCCGATCCAACAGTCACATTGACCTCTGAGCTTGTGAAGTGGCGCCCTATCGGCCTAATGAACACGGTATCAGCAATTCTATCCTTGTTTGCTAGATACATAAGCTTATCTTAGTATGTTTTGCACCTTCTCCAGAGTTCACCAAATATCTTCTTAAGTGTATCGCGGCTTTTGTACAATGTTGTGATACAGAACACAGTAAAATAAGAAAGCTGGAAATTAAACGCTCTGAACCGGTGTCCTATAATTTTCTGTAGGATGCACGCCCATTGAAACACTTAATAATACTTCCCATTTTCATGGTCCATAAGTTGAAGCTTCAATGAAAAACTTGAGCTGATGCATAGTACTCACTTTCATTAAACACAGGTCTTAAATCTTCTTTGCACATAAAATCCAAAGGGAAGGAAACAAGATGACCTTTCACAGACTTTAATCTCTCCATGGGATCTATACCCTCGATATCTCCATCCTGATAAGATTCTAGCTTTCTTGGAGCTATTCCTAAATCAATAGTCGTGTGACCAAGTTTCTCTTTCGAGAATGCCATGCATTGTCGGAGTGAAGCCCTGCATGACATTAGAGGAATATGAGGTCAAAAAGGAAAGGGAAAAGAGAGTAAATGGAGTGAGAAAATGATGGCAGCTAGTTATACCTGGAATGTATCAGATCGTTGGGTACGCAAGAAAAAACATCCTGGTATATCATTGTATTTGTCTGTCAATAACACAATGCTCAAGTATCAGGAAAGGTTGACGTGTTAAAGGACACATGTAAAGTTTTCGAGTGTCAATAATTCGGTTTACAAATAATAATTCCACTGATTTTAAAACTAGGTAATTGTTTTAATTGCAAAAAAGGACCTGTTTTTTCAATCATGAAACTCAAAGAAGCATTTTACCACACATACCTTAGCGGTTGCAATCCAAATATCCTTGTACGTTGAGTCAATCACCGGGTCCTTAATTCGACCAACCTAGCAAGGCACAACAATTAATCAGCTGAAAATTCATATAGCCTAGAACAAAAAGCTTCAGACTGGCCAACAGTTTAGCACCTCAACAGTACGAAGACCAAGGTGCTCAGACCATAGAGAAAGGCGAAGAGTTAATGCAAATTTCCCCGCCTTCCTAGGCTTGCCTCCCATGAATGAATCGACGAACTCTTTGTCCTCGATAAGTACACCAATCTGCAATAAAATCACAATCCTTACTGATCATTAAAGAAGAGGTTGGGTAATAGCAATTAATACAATGAGTACAACATAACTTGTCACCAGATACAACTTCAGAGAGCTAAGGCGACTTATAAATAATGTAGAGGTGAGAGCAGTAAGACTGTTAACGAGTGTGGGTGGAAGAAATGAATACCTATGGCTGTCTTCCACAGGTATGATGCACTCATGCATAATAGTCTTCAAGAAACGACTTGTTGACATAAATATAAAGTTGAGCATCCTTCTGTCAAATTGCTTTATTTTTTCTTATATTCTTTTTTTTTTTTTATGGGGGGGGGGGGGGTTGGGTATACGTAGGTTTGTTCGACAGCGTTCGTCGCAGTTCGGTTACGTTACCCGTA